>NW_019213018.1:21555-97024 GCF_002532875.2 Varroa jacobsoni | reverse complement strand
AAATAGGTATGTTTAATTCCACTTGGGTAGTTGGCAAAACGAAGAACGAAAACTGAATTTGATTGCTTGCGGCATACAGGAAATCGAATGACTTGAATGGGCCGACTTCAGATCTGAGAAGCGCGATTAGTTAGTACAAATATTATCTAGATATCATTTGTAACACACTATGTCTTCAAAATCACTTATCGTATACAGGAATTTCAGCTGTGATCAGTAAACAATTTCTTCCTCTATCAGCCGGGTATCAGTGATTTTACGCTGTATTTGTTAACATTTGTGGATCCCAGCTATAAATATACCACTTTAGCGGTTTTTGGCAATTGCTTACCTGTAAGGCAACTGAGACTGGTCTAGGTCTCTTCTTTTCGTATATAAAGGTAGATAGCATTCGCTATTTGGTTAGCCACTTCGAAAGGGTTCACCGAAATTCAACCTAGGAACCTAATAGGAATAACGACTAATTTAAGGTGAGTGGCCCGCTCCCGAGAGAAAACCGACAAGCCGAGATCCTTCAGAGCCTCAAAGTGGAGCCTAGAATGGTATTTTGTTAAACTTTTCTTATGATTCATTACTTGTGTGTACTTAGCGCTATAAGGAAATCTAAACAAATTTCACTGATAACTAACATTTTGGCCGAATAAGTTGTAACTTGCAGCAAGTTTGCTGGACGTGTTTAGTCTAATTTCTTTAGAAATTATCATCTTTTATAATTCTTGGTACTCAAATGGAACGAGCTTAAGGCGATATAGCATTTACCCAATTGATCCAGCTTTTCCGCATAAGTGATTCCACGCTGTTCTTCTACAGTTTAAACAATACCTAAATAGGTAAAACTCTTTATACTGTTGTCCGGGCAAGCTTTGATTATTGCACTACCAATTTATTTGTATCGCTTTATGTAACCCGGCCGGAAAAATTAATTCTGCACAGAACAGGAAACAGCCCTACCTTTGTTGTCGCCGTACCCCGTCAACTCGTGTCGGCTGGGAATCGTATTCAGGTCGGCAGGCAGAAGCTCAACGATTCCAATTTCTCTGTAGAGGAAGTTGCCACTAGTCAAAATGTCCAAGCGAGCCGGCGTCTTATCAGATATGTTGAGAAGAGATAATTAGAGATGGACGTCCCGCAGGACCTGTTCGTTGGCCTGCCAAACTAAGTTCTTTTGCCAAGAATTGGACGCACGAGAAATTTTATATCAAGTGACGCCTCGTTGAGTTCGTTGAGAAATTCAACAAACCCAAACGTTTGTTGAATATTTCGTAACTCTGAAATTGGTATGGTAATAACTACACTAGGCATAGATTACGCATGTGTGGGAAAAAAAATAATTAGCGGGATTCATCTACGTATCGCGGCCTTTACAGCTACGTTTGCAGCGGTCATCGCAGTGATAGTCCAAGAGGAACATGACAGAGACAATAATAAGGCTCTCGAACTAAGCTGAAAGGATATTACTTTATTGCTGCTATAATTGTATAATAACGCTATTATCAGCAAAACGTTTGAAATATATCGCCATTTATGTTTCTAAGGGGTGCATTTGAATTCGGTACAAGAGGAAAAGGTCACAACAACAAAAGTAGTTACATTTAACCGAATGAAGTAGCATAAATCCCCTTAGTAGCTAGTGAAAATAGGTAGAAAGAAAATCGTGTTTCGCACTTGCTGCTTGAGGCACTGTGACAGCTTTTTTGCCCTATAAGAGCTTCTTTAGCTCTTCATTCCCTAGCAGTTCTTGTAGCTAGCTTTACTCTAGCAAAACTGCTGGTACGAGGACGAAGGACGCTGGCTTGTTGTCTGTCGTCCTATTCATTTTACGTAGCAATCATTGCGCTAATGCTATATCTACGTTGGGTACATTATTTCGTGCTCGCATCGTGAGTGACATGGCAAACTAGCTAGAGTACGAAATGGAATAAGTCTTCCTATGCGCATCTATAGCATATGCATCAATAAAGCAGGTATCAAATAAGGCAGCCGCTTTTTTGCAGGCTTTTGTTAAATGCTAGTACGAAATAACGTGAAACAATAGGCGAATACTGAACCCGACAGAAAGACGGATTCATTTAGACCAATTTTCCAGATTTCAGCGTTGTTCTAGCTTAGAGTTTCAGCCTCGCGCTGACTTACAAATAACGTGTATTTGTTTTGCCAAGAAAAGGCTTGATATAGAGAAACGGAAACAAACTAGACACTCTGTGCTGTCGGGACATTTGGTGATTGACACTCCTGTATCTATAGCGCTCAAACGAGTTTTGGGACGTTTATATATCAATTGTGCCGTCGAATTGTTTAAAAACGTGGAGCATCAGTAGGTCCACGTAGCAGAGTCATGGTCAATGTTTGATCTTTCATAATGCGTAAGTGAGTAAATTCGAATAACGTTAATATAATGATTCGTGAAATGACGTCAATTTTACGGTTTGTAGAATTTAGAATTGTAGTAGTGTATCTGCTCGCCCATTTCCAAATATACACTCAATGTTGTACCAGCGTAAGCTTCTGCTGGGACGTGTTACACACTGTTGAACGTTCTTCAGTTGGATAGAATGCCCACTACAACAAGAAATCATTGATTTGAATAACAAGCTACCAACCTTTGGATTTTACACAACGTTGGAGTAGGTAGACATCAATGTTAAGCATCGATTTTTCCCTTTCTATGAAGATCACCCACAATTCACTATCTTTGACACGAGCTTTGGCTGACGATTTGCGCCGATACAGGTTATGAAAGCTATTACAGCCGGCGTTGGCAATATATCATTCGGCTGGCGCTCGCGATTTGGTGCCTCTGTCCGAAGCGATTTCTACTTCATGTAACAGTAAGCAATGGCAATGATCGCTTCGCGGCTAGCAGCACGTTTTGTACTGCTTTCGTTGTGCTATTTGGCCGAAATTTCCCGTTGGCCACTCGTTTTTTTTAGTTTACCCGCTGGTAACGCGACTCAAACGCGTTTGAGTCGCGCATTAAGTACGGACCATCGACAGTTAAGCATTGCAGCTAATTATTATTATTACCAGTACTACTCACGTTGTTACTTATTGCTTCATCTACTTCTGAATGATTAGAACGATCGTTACGCTTTGTGAGCCTACGAGCATGAGAACAGGTCGGCCGGTGGCTTGCTAAATTTAGTCCTCAGTTAGGTCGGCTGGCCACCTGGAACTAAGAATCATTTAACGGTCCTATAATACAGCATAGTGAACACAAGATATATTCGCCAGCTGTGTTTTGTATGAGGTTAATTCATCGTGATACAATTGTACTTCACTGGTGGCTAACAGCGGCTGGGGGGGGGACGGGAAGATCTTCTAAGACTTCAGCAGAAGTCAACGGTTAGCATTAGTTCATATTTGTCCCACCACCGAACAGGATCGTAATCATTTCTATGCAACAATAAGAAGTACAGTAGGCCATTCGAACTTCGAATTACGTACGCATCGCAGGATTATCTCGGACATCAAAAACCAGCTATAAGGTTCTCACAGTCAATTAAATCAATATAATTACAGCTTAAACTAGCAACCTCAATGGTCTACCTGTTTTTCATTCAAATATATTGTTAGTTCGGTCCATCCAGACCTCGAATGGTGATTAGTGAAATTTTCTGCGATCATTTGAAAGTTAAGTTCGTCATGCAAAAGTTCAATTTAAGTTCAGTCCTCGCTTGCTCACAGTCGAGACAAACTGTGCTTAATAAAATCATCCAATTTCTAGGTGGATCATTCTTTCGTTCGCGATAGCTAACAAAGTAACCGTGAATTCTGTGAAAAGCGCGAAATTGATATATCGAACATTATATGTGATACGTAATTTACGTTGATATCGACACATTTCCATAACCTTTGCATAAATGTCGGCGGACATCGGCGGTATCGTTGGCTATCGAAGAAATCAAAGGTCATGGAATATTGCCCCGGTGCGGGACCTCTGTATACGGTCTCTATATATCTCTGTACGGATGTGTCAAAGGAGACGCATGTCAGAAATATATATGTGACATAAACAAAGTTTATGGCTTATGCTAGGCCATTATTGTTGCAACTTATTATTTACAATTGACTAATATCGCTTGGCTCAATTATTTACCTATGAAAACATGCTACAAAGCTCAATAATATAGTTATAGAACCAGTAATTCTACAAATACGCTTCTTTAAGGCGTCTGGCGAGACAATGGTACAATTCTAAATTTAAGTTTATTTCCAGGCTCTATTAGACTTCATCGAAGCCAATGAGATGGCGAAGGAGTGATATCCGCACCCTGTGGGTCTGCAGAGGGGCAGTTACACTTCTAGTCTGCGAATAATCAAGAATTTTTTAACTGGACACTTGAAAACTTTTTGCCTATAGTTTGAGGTATGTCAGCTAATTAAATTACCCGAATATAAACGCCGATACTATAGCGACTTCTTGCACAGCCAGTAGTAGTAGTGTGAGAAGGGTAAATGATTTAAGCAAAAGGCAAGCACTCAAATAGACTACGTTTTTTTTCCATTTTCTAAGACTAATTTACCTCAATAAATGGTAGATTGATGAGCAAGAAGGAAAATTGACACACTGAGACATTTGCATACTTATGTCACATGTTAAACTCTAGACAAGTCGTTTCTATGGATGACTGCTAATATCAATATTGTTAAAGCATGTCATTTATTTCTTGGTAGATGAGTTAGTCCGTTTGCCCAACGTAAATGTTATAGTTCGCGATGGATTACAGGGAAAAGATAGGCACCTATTTGCATTAAGGTGTTCCACGGTGCTGCGTACCATATTGTCCAGGTCTGATGCCCGGCTCAAAACTGACCGGTAGGATCAAGGATTGTTGACGCAGAATAGAGGGGCTGAAAAAATTTCTCCAGGCAAGTCGAGTTCCGTCGCGAGTAACTATCACTGACTGGCATCGTCAAAAACTTATAGCCATTGCCAACCGGTTCTTATCTCAGAGGAGCCGCATAAATTATAGCGACCCTCATTAATTAAGTACTTCAAAGGTGAACTAGCTATATTTGAGATATTATAGAATAGTTCGATTGATTAGGGAAACATTTCCCGCGGGATTATAACATGTTCACTATAAGCCCTAGTCGTCATCTTTGGCGATAAGATGAGACCACCTTAATGCCACGATGCGGCTCCCGTGCCTGAATATGTCCAGCCTAGAGCTAATGTCCTCGTTAAGTCACACAATTTTAACCTGACAGGTCATTGTTGAAGGCTTCCAAAAGGGCTAAAATCAATTTGAAGTTTGCGCCTACGTTCAAACCTAACCATTATTATAATCCTATTCTAAGCCACTTCAAGCTGCGGTGTGCATAGTCTACAGCTATACGTTTTAGTGCATAAAAACGTTTTGGAAGTATCTTGCCTTTAATAGAGAACTAAGGGTAGTGGATGCAAGGCCGAAAGGGATGCTGTGTGTCCTAACACATACTTGAAATCATCAAAGAAATCGCCTCTTTCTTGTCGCTTCGCATGTAGCCAATAGAACATGGACTTTTACCACAATGCAGAATAACTTGAGCAAAGAAAAATTTACACATGTAAAGACGCCGAAGTAAACGTTTATAGAAATTATCTAGACAAATAAGACTTTTGCGTATTGAAAAAAAGAGTAAAAAACGTTTTTGAAAACTGGAGTTCACTTAACCATCTGTTTCGAGACATGTATTTGACAACTGACGCATCATTGTATGTCAAATGGCTGACGACTAATCCTTAGGGAGATGTTAGTTTCGTAACGTAGGCGCATAGACGGATCCCATGTGCGTTTTGCGCCCAGAGAAATCATAAGCCTATATTTGTTTCTAACACGTTGATCGATCCTCTTTCTAACCGGGACCTTTGTTTACACATGTCAACCTATGGTTACCTTTGTTTCGTCAGCAGCATTCGTGAGACGTAGTAAATCAAAAAGCAAAGCATCAATTGAACATTAGAATAGACGCAGTATCGTTTTATCCTCGGCTATCAACTACTGGTGCATTGAATTAGCAGTTCATTGACATTAGCTTGACTCTGCCCAGTTTCTCGCCTTTGTTCCGTTACTCAATTGGACGAAGATGTATTGCTAACTATTAGAAAACAAAGCGTTCTTTGTTCTATCTAAAACAATGTTACCGAATGTTAAACTCGAGACTTTTATTTATTTATTTGCTAATTTCAGCAGACGACAAGCTACGGTACAAAACAGCCTAGCCCTTTCGCCTGCTAATTGGACTAACCTAAAAATTGACTTCATTATAATCTCTGCCATTGTGAGGGGTGGGTAGCTGCCTCTCATCACCCCTACGTTGTGAACAGCTGCCAATGTGATTGCCGATTTGGATTAGAAGAAGCAAATCATAGCAGCTCACTATGAAGCCGATATTAGTTAGATCATTCAAGTACATACAAAATAGACTGGCTTACATGAGCGTCCATCTTTTAAGCCGAGATCAATCGATACCATAGATTAGATAACAGGGCATTGTGGTTTTTATCGGACCTGGTAAAGATCCTTAATTCCAGCGTTAGAAGAGATAGATTCATCAGCTGGACACATACCCGTCGTTTATGCGGAACGATACAGATCGTATTCGCGACGATTTGTCGCGTTTCAACCGGATATTTAGCATTGAAACTATCTGTTACGTGAAAACGAAAATAGCCTTTGATGGGGGAATATTGCACTAGCCAAATTCGAGCCATTTGGTTTTATAGAAAACTGATATGAAGGATCCGATTGAAAGTATCAGATATACCACCTTAGCTACAACGTGCCCCCCTAAGATTAACTTTGCTCCTCAAATATTTACTTGTCCAAGTTCTGCCTCTATATAGTATTATCAGTTGATGTAATATCTGAATGAACACAAGACCCACTAGACACTATTCGCCAAAGCTTTCCTAAATTTAGATGTTGATATTATTTGTATTTATCCTCCTTTTACAAAGAAAGCTCGGATGAAGGAGTTGCCAGTGGCTATGTTATAGAATCTCTGTAGACTATGTTGAAACACTGTTTTATAGATACAGTCGTATACCAACACAAAGCTTTACAACCGACTGAGCCGCGTACGCTTAAATAGATATGAGGAGCATGAGCTCTCTGTCGTCGCCATTTGACATAAGAATAAAGATCGCAATGCAAAATTCGATTGAGCTGTCAATATCAATACAATGGGTATAATGAAGAAAGGATACAACGGAGAAAGGGGAATGCATCTTTATGGGTGCGGGCTGGAAAACGCTACGCTTGATACTCTAAAGGTGGATTACCAATATTGACTATTCAGCCAGGCCACTAATCAGGCAGATACAATTGATTAAAACTCCTACGAACCCATATTTGCATAAGTTATGATTATTTCAACTTCGACTGTGATTTGAACAGTGTAAGATATCAGCGCTTATTTCATAATCTGTGGAAAATCCCGTTAGATGTATGCCAACACCTGCCTATTAAGGCTAGGACCCATAACAGACGTTATAGAGCTCTTGCACAAACCGGGATTGTAACAACGGAAAAAAAACGCGAACTAGTTATGTGAAGGAAGCATGTTTGCCTGGCAGACTCCGTGCAGATTCTTTATCCGGTGAATTACATTTTAGGCTTGAAGTGTATGTGCCTGGGTCTTTCTGGCGCACTTATCCTCTTTATGAGGCGTTGTAGTCCTTTAACTATCATTCAGTAGGTATTCTGAGCAATGGTCGAGCTTCGCGAGCCAAGTTGACTCATCCTAACTGTTGACACCCATTGCGTAGTTAGCTCATTACTTGAGTTGAGGTTCTAAGAAAATAAATGTTATTCTATGATTGATAAAAGTAACATATATATGAATTAAATAATATGAAATATCATTTTTTGTGTTCTTTGATTTTCTAAGCAAAAAGGAAATGCCCCCATTTTCCCAGGAACGTTTTCGAATATTAATCGCTATTCATCATCCATTTTCATATATTCGGTCTTAAATATGTGGGTCATTTACATTAACATTAGATAAACTCAAAATACATCCTCTAACAGGGCAAAATAATTCTTGAATGTGCGCCTAAGGGCAAAGTCTCGCCAAAATTTCTAAATACATCCACATCCGCATTCCATATATATTCAGACATTCTACTCGTATGACTCACACTTATCAGTCATAGAGCAGGATTCATTCCTGTTTCGGCCTTATTTACCAGCAGGTATTGTGTATGTGACTCTCAAACTAATCATCGGCTCGACCGGAGTCGAACTCAAGGTTGTGTCCAGCGATCGTGGCTAGAGTTCGTCGCATTTCTTCTTTATAGACGACTGATACTAATCTATTTTTATAACTTCTTGTTAAATTTTTGTGTAGCGTTAGGAAACCGTACACGACGTCATGATTCGTTTCTTTCTGGCGTAGCGTTTCCGTATTCAAAACAGATGTTAGAATATGCTCACTTCTCTAACCACTTCGTCATTGTAAGCCCATGGCTCTGTTCCATATCTTTTTCGTTCATTCGTCCACTGATCTGTTTTTCTTGCTACCTCTGCTTTTCGCACTTTCTCTAGAAGAACGGAGATTTTTGCTTCGTGTAGTGGACATTCCGATCTAATACGAGCATGTTTCCACTTAAAACTTCACATGAAGATCGTTCTATAAGAGATTCTTTCAGCTGTCCGCTGCACTTGTTCTCCTGGGGGAAATATTCAAAGTTTTCTCCCTCGACATTTTTTCGTTTTTTCTCCCCGAATCAGCTAGCTCCACCATCTGTGTGCTCGCTGTTCCGGACCCCTAACGTCGCTGGCAGGTTCTGATAGTCCACAGTTGGGAGATTTTTTTCTCCGCTCGATCTTTGGAAAGCCTTTTCTACTGATAATAGAGAATAAACAGGATATTGTTCGGCCAGTAGGCCAAGCGATGTTTAGCCCAGCAGGAGAAATACCATTGAGTACCGGTTTAACGTGCATTCAACACCCTGGATCGCCCCAAGTCCTTTTAACAATGAACGTAGGGATGTTTCCTCGTCCGGCGTAACCTCTTCGCTCGACGATCATGCGTTCATATTTCTTTCGATGAAGTAAAATCTGATGACCGTCATCTACTCGAGTATACACGATAGTGCTGTTCGCAATCAAGGGAACGTCTGTGATGATGTTAACTGTGATGGTTAAAAAGCCTTACCTTTGCAGGCATTTCTGAAGGCAGAGAAGCCAGACAGCTAGTACACGCACAGATTTTTCACCGATAGAACCCATGCTCGGCCTAGAATCTATTTCTAGCCATTTTTCTGCCAACCTAGCACTCGCAAAGAAACGTAAGGAAAAGACATTTAGCAGAGTATTCGACGAAAATAAAGGGCCTTCGAGATGAACGTTTATGGAATCTTTATAGAGCAGATTTTCCTGCTTTATTAGAACTTCGTCAATTACACAGATTTTCGGCGATTTGCGTTGGTATACACATACGTGTTTTGGATGATCGACTCACGAAGTGAGTACAGACAATGTTAGCCTATAGCACTTAACAATGCTTTATGTCAAAACATTTAAAATTGCTAATCATTTCGAATAGTGATCTCAATTTTTATTGGCCTACATCACAAAAATATGAAAGGCTCTATCTTTATGAATAATTATTGTTCAGTGCACGTGTGCATGTACACTATTAAGTCTGACTTAAAACACATACTTGATTCACAAACTTTGGTGCGGCAACTAACTAATGCCACTGCATTCTGGTCGAAAAAAAAACTAACATTATGTGCTTCTAAATAAACAGAATAATAGTGCTGCATGCGCTTAAAGAAAGAGGCAAACGAGATGATTAGTTTAGCAGATTCTAAAGAGCACCCTCTTATCTGAAACGAGAAGAGGAAATTGAGATCGGGGTTTGTCCTAGCAGTTTATGGAAGAACATCTGAAATTTTAAGCACTTAGAAAAATTAAGTTTTTTTCGAAGCAGGTCTTGAGATCGTAGCGACCTATAATAGAAATCAGTGGTGCGGAATATGAGCGACTCCGAGAACGTAGTGGAATAAATCGGAACGTGAGAGTGTTCTAACGACAAGAGATTATCGTCTAATGACTGGGAAGTGACCACAACCTCCTTCGTGCCGAAAGCAAGATAAATAAAAACAAGTAAGAGATAAAAATAAAAGCATAAACATTGGCTAAGCTGACACAGAAAAGCACGGCAAAATGTCACCAAGGGTATAATTGCAAGACTTAGATCTATTTTTAGTTTCACAGCTATAGCCAGTTCCCCAAGTCACGACACACTAAGAATAAAGGCAGTAAAGAAGAGCGAATGTGCGTTAATAAAGGATTTCAAACGAAAGGAAAGCTTGGGTTTCCCGTGAGTGAACTATCGATGTACGTGTTTACCCACGTATAGTTTCTGGAAGGGCTTACCGTACAGTTTATCTAGCCACAAACAAATAATCCATATAAAATATTTCTGTTGTTTAGTCTTTCGTTGCACAAAGCAGCGGTATAGGTAATATTGAGAGTATACCTAGAGAAGCAGGCAATATTATGGATAACCTTAAAGCTTCCCCCTATAAGGCAGACTACGAAATGTGTGTGATATGACATTGTTTATTTGGCTCGATACCAGTTGCTGTACATTGATATGCTGTACGCATATATGGCAGGCAGGAAATCTATTTGAAACGAGGATTCCCTCTAGGAACCCTAAAAAGGGGAAGTTCAGCTATAAAGGTCGTCGCCCATCAACGCTGGTGCAGTTAGTAATGGTTTGTTGGGAACAGATTTTCGCATGTGATATCCATAGCATCAAGGACGTCGTCTTTTTGCCGTCATTTATACCGTACCGTTGGGCCTATTTCATTAGGTTTAACCATAACCATCGAGGATGTCACTTGCGTAATGTTAGCAGTTGGTCTGACCATGCCAACAATTTAGCTTATTGTTTCTAACCGTTAGATGATCGCCAAAATAATCTATTTAGTTTTGAAGTTAGAGTTGTAAGTGAACACATAAGTTATAGCCAGAAAAACCCTATATAAATGGAACGTAGTTAGGTTTGCCGTACAATATAAGTTACGGTAGTTATAGCTGATGTTAATTTGCGATATACAAGATCACCATTAATAGTCGGTTATAGTCGGCTGCATATGGCGCTCTGAGCTACATTTTCGCTTCAGCGAAGAAACTGAGAAATGGTTAGTTAGCCGGTTTAATCTGTCCTTCTTGGGATATCGGTCCTTGCAAGGCCTATTATTACATTTTCGTGTCATTTGGCCGTCAAAGCCATAAATGAGGTCGACGGTGTTGCGAACTCGCAGTGCCGTTACTAATTGCTGGCTCCGTGTGTACAAAGCACAGACCCAAATACCAACGAGTTCTGTTATTTTTTGTTGCTTGTCGATACTTTCTTGTGTAAGCTGTTTACTGTCAAACGCACGATCCTGCCAGGAAGATTGTAATCTCATTGGATTGGATCTGATATAACCTTTTTACTAGAAAGTAAGCCAATGAATAACGCACGTAAACAGAATAAACGGAAAATACGATGTATACATTGGTCATGAATGAAATCGTTTAGTTAACTCCGTTCCTTAGACGGCAATAGTAGGGACGACAAGATATGCGCTATTCGACAAGTAGGATTAAACTAGCATCGTTACATACATGTCAAGTAAGGCAGTTACGAGAAATACTTTTATAAAGCTTCTAGTTTTTCGAGAGTAGCATTCAGCGCAGGTAGGTTTGTGTTCATTAACTCAACTGCCAAACCTTAAACCTATAGTAAACACTATAGTACATTTTATACGCTTAGCAAGAACCTTTTCGACCTGACAATCGCATGAGAATAATTGCCGCTGAGCAAACTAAGACCAGCTTTGAATCAGTAATTTTAAATCTGACCCAGTCAAAAAAACTACAATAAAATTGAATGATTATCATTTTTACGACGAACCAATTTATAGCTCTAGGCTGACGTTGCGTTAACAAACCTACAAATGTGATGATAGTTCGGTGCCGAACCACTCATTGTTTGTTTCATCAATTTCCTTTGCGGTATCAAGCGGATACCGAATGCACGACCTATAACATAAATACTGGTACTTATATGTCAAAGCTTGATGCATGTACAGCTAAGACGTCACATGTACGACATGGGACATCAAACGTACGCCTTGCTACGCGTGTATATAGCACACTAAGCCGGGCGCGATGTTTTGCTATTATTATTATTGACATCACTTCGCAAACGGTAGTCAGATTCCGAATCACGGCTCTTATCGAAAAAGTATTAATATAAACACTATTTTGGCAAAGAGATGCTGAAACCATCTGGCCAAGCAATGGCTGGCTGCTTCTTATAGTGACCTTTTTCCTACGTCCTTCCGACAACCAACCCCTTTAACCGTGGCTGGCTGTAGCGTTGACTCAATTGGCTATATTGAACAAACTCTTTTGTTCTCTCGTTTCTGTCTTCAGCACTTTCGCACAGCAGTCTGTCGCTTAACCCATTTTAAACAATGGATCTTTGCACTGCAATAAAAATAGTAAGTACAACAACAGCAGCAGCAGCAGCAGCAGCAAAAACGTCTCCTGCAGGATCAGGACTAAGGCAGACAATCACTTCGTTTTGTTTGCCCTATACTCTCTTCAACATCGTTCATGTTTGTCCTGCAGTTTGACAACGGCAATCCCCACCACTGAACGGCTTTTTTTCATCGACTTCTTCTTCTGAAAGTCTGGCATAACGAGGGCCGCTGTCGATGGCACTAGTCGGAAACGCGATAGACCAATTCGACATTAGACTGAACTTCCTGCAACTTAACCGATTCGCAACACGCATTACAAGGCATGCCGATATCGGTCGGTTCGCCGGCCGGCCTATGACTGGCTGGCCAGGGCCTAGGCTGCCCACCATTTGATCTACTATGCGAAAAGTACATAGCCCTTTCGCTTGTTGCCTTTTTGCTTGTGTCTTATGTGTATCTTGGCGTGTCCTTGTTCCAGCAAATGTTGTGGTTGTTGTCATACAAGAGGATCGAGGTTGAGCGCTGAAAGAAAGCTCCTACAAGAGTAGCAAGGGTAAGGAACAGGAGCTATTGGACATCATCCCGTAGCTGGTACGTTTGTCATCATTCTTGTCAACAGATGGCGATACTTTGAGCATGGAAGCCTGCAGAGTCAGGTGCTTGGTCCTTTGCTAGATGCCAGCCTGGCTAACCTGCTAACTAGATATTTGTCGGTACAGGAGCGTCACCGGACCGCGCTGCCGCGGCGTAGCCTAACAGAAAACAGCTGCTGTCAGCAAAGACAGGCGATTATCCGGAGATCGAAGCGCCTGTAAGTGACAAGCTCATGTATAAAGCAGTAAAAGGACTGCGAGCTGTACTCGATCGGCCTCTTCTATTTCACAGCGTTGTTGCTATGCGTTTGCTGAAAGAAGTGATGAAGAAGGGGGGGGGGGGGGAATGAGCGAGGGACCGAGGGGCGTATGTTCATACGCGCATTTTCTTTCTCTTTGAGTTGCTCATTGTGGGTGCAATGAGCTGCATCTACGATTTAGTAGAGATGCGGATACTATGTGCAATAGGCGTAGATTTCCACAACATCTTAAGGGGCTAACAGTGTTTATATAAAAGAGGCTTTATGTAAATGCCACATATATACATAATGATGTGGTTGGCTAACATGAGGGAAAGGTGCGCCTTTCTTAAACGCACCCGGTACTAACTTTCTGGAACTATCTTTAGGTGATGCGAATGACTGAGCACTATCAGAGATATGCCTTTGATACTGGATTTTATTTTGAATGAGAACCTTGTCCTTTGAAGATAATGGATAATTTAGATCTGCAATAACAACCCAGAAACTATGGATAGGTATAGTATAACTATGTATTCTTCTTTCGTATTTTTCTGCAGTTCGCTTCCTACAAGTTCTCGTTTATCTTTTGTATACGAAACTGCATCTGTAAAGAAAAAAAATATGTGCTGAGAGATCTGGTTGCCTGCCACCCTGTAGGCTATTCCCGTATGTGCCTCACGGGTATTTCGCTCCCCCGCGAACTCGGTTTCAGTAACCCCACATTCTCATTCCACGTAACGACCGAGCCATCAAACTATGTGGAGTAGATAAACGGTCTGAAAACTGTGACAACAGTACCGCTTTGCGGGATCAGCCTAAGTGTAGCTAACAACATACGTATGTTGCTTATTTCCTGTTCCTTTTTGTAAACCGACCATGGATCGCATAGACGGTAAACGAACATCGCTTTGCATGGCAGTGTACAGTTCGTGTTCTATGGTTGTACCTATCGTATTCCAAAGGCTCTGTTCTGTCTAGCAGCCTATCCGCTTGCCTATCGGCACACTAAACCTCACGCTTCTTTTGCAGAAAAGTTGTTGAGACAGACTCGGCTGTCCGTTACTTTTCTGACAAGCAGAGTTGGGCAGGCTTGGCCATCGCTTGCCACTGTTACTGCGACGTTCTGTTCTTCTCGTGGCCCGCTCTCATTGCAAGGCCAGCCAAGAGACCTGTTTCCTCTGGAGAAACAAGATCCGAAGCGGCGAGGTCGATCCATTGCTGGAGAGGGCAACCGTCGGATGTTGAAAGAAGGGAGAGGGTCGACGTGTGCGGCCTACGAGTAGAGGCAGGTCTTCCGCTCGGCCGGTAGGCTCGCGCGGTGCAGGACGCTACGATCAGAGAGTGTACGACAGCGAAACAGCGTGTGCGCACTCTGCGAGATCCGTAACTGGTGGGAGTCACCAAGAGTCGGTAGCAAAAGTACGGGAACGGAAAAGTTAAACCGCGCAGGCCTCAGACATGCCCTTGCTGCAAGAAGCCTCTGTACGACAACAATGCTATTATTATAGCGGTCGTGGCGCGTCGAGCACGTATGAGAGAAAGCGGCACGCTGTCGCTAGACTTTGATGATACCCCCACGAGATTCAGCAGCAGGGCGCGGCTACCCGGTTGTCCAGTATTGTGTTTGCGATTGTCAACATAATCGCACTTGTTGTTGTCGCTCCCGTCAACGTCGTTGTCGTTGGCGCATTCGTCGTTTGCGGCTTTGATGTTATCGTTGTTTTTGTTGTCGTTGTGCTTCAGACCGTAGCGTAAGCATCAGCAGCAGCAACGTGGCCAATTGGCCTGCGCTTTTTTGGAGTAGCGACGCCGATGGTGAAGGATAGATTTGGAGCGGCATGAAGCGAACCGCTCCTACTGAACTACCGCATGCACTGTGAAAAGTGAGAGGGTGAGTTGCGCCCATTACCGTGTCCTTACCTGGCAGAGTGACTGTAAATTATGGCACAGCTGACAACAGCAAAGGCAATATCAGTAACGTAATAGAGGCCTAGATCTGCAGGGACATCCTGAGTGGCAGTGTGTGTAGCGTATTGGGTGCTCCTATGCAGGTGAAATCGTCGTATAGGACAACACGTATAGGACGTCAGAAGATAGAATTTTATTCATTGTTTGTCGTACTTTTGAGATATTACTCGCGGAAGGATTAAACATACATGGCAAAGTAGTGACGATACACGAAACGTCAATTAAAATGTGGGTAATGTGATATGTGAAATGGAGAGAAAAGGCTAAAAAGTCGTGTACTGGCATTGTTGTGTAGAAACTAGGAAACGTTTTCCTAGTTTTCAACGGGAACGAACCAGTTTGTAGGAAATGCCTTTGATGTTTTTGCTGACACTTGCGACGCTTAGTAGGCCTGGACAAGGTAAAAAGCACGCCTCTATATATACACACACACACACATATATAGACATGTTACGAACATTTTGTATGGTAAGGTAGTAAGAGTATTGTATAAGAGAGAAAGTGTTGACAGTCTCTTAAGCCAGGTGACTTCAAAATTACGTATTTAAGATAATCTGAGTTCTTTAAGGTAAGTAATGAAAGCCGAGATTCGGCAGTAGTAGTAGTAGTGGTAGTTTGTTGCAATACATTTATTGAACGTCTATGGTTTAAAGCATCTTGAAGATGATGAAATTTCTATAAGATCGATGTAAAGGATGCTCTTTTAGGTGGTCGATCGAAAATGTTGATGACGTTATTACGAATGTTGAGCAAGACTGACACGTGGGTAACCATGATACCGCTTAGGAACTGGACACGTAGTACCACACAGCTTTCAACAAAAAGGAGTTCGATATTTAGGTGCCACACGAATTGATGGACAGATAATTACTCGATCGTATTTCAGTTTGTATCACAGTAATTTTACTTCAAGGTATAAAAACTACTCGCATTACTTTTGGCCTAACAGAGTTCATACTATCTCGACAACACTGTACATATATATTGGAAAACACACAATGGACCGTATTACATTGTGGTTAGATGATATAATTCAGAATCGATTTTATAGACTTCATGAAATCACTGTACAAACCACCGGACAGCGACAACTGAACGAAAAGTACACATTGAAAACAAGGCAGACGAATCAAAGCTAGATTGGCGGGTAATTTATTGTCAACGTTTTGCTTCACTCGCCCTGTACTTTGCACATTTATCTATAATGAAGGCATCTCAACACGGAGCCGCTCGCTGTTACAGCCGAGTTTGAGCTCGAGTGCTGTTGATAAAAAGTGAGCAGGCACCATCTATTCGGGACAGCTCACAGGCCACAACTCAATAATTGCCTAATCGGTGTATGTGACGACTTTTGGCCTGAGCCTATAACTAGCAAAAAGGTAGAGAACATCGTTGCAACCCTCCCAATCCGACGCCGTTCAACAATGACGATACTGCGTACATATTTTTGTTTACGACTTTTCGTGTAGACTGGCTGCCGCTGTATTTTATAATATATTAAACAGTTCTGCCGAAAAAGTAGTTGCATTAGGAGACAAACGCCAAAGCAGACCTCTCTGTGAGCTTTTCCAAAATATATATCAAAATGCTTAGCTAAGACAAGTTTTTCTGCCACGTCACACACTGTTTGTCCCTTTATCCTTTAAAATGTCCATTGCTGAAGAGAACTAGTTATAAAAAAATTCTTCCATTGACAATTGGGCCGGCAAAATAAAAAGTGGGCAAAAAAAACTTTGTCTAGTTAATTTTTATATGAAGGGATTTCTCAAGATGAATGGCCGAACGTTTGAAGAACACTGCAATGATAGGAAACGGCCTTTACTTCTTCACCACTTATATATGAAAGCAAAATATGATTTCGACAATGTTTAGCCAACAGGCGAGTTACACAAGCATAAAAAATTTTTATAACAAGAAACATGGAAAGAAATGGCTTGCAGCGAATGTAGTGAACAAAAAAACTGAAGGGATTTGATAAAGATATATATACATGCGAAAAGATTGCTACTAAAGGTAAACATTCGTCTCTTCTCACCAGAAGTAATACTGATTATACAACTAAAAACATACACAGTAAAAAAATAAATATAGAAAATTATTTGAGCTTTAATCGAATTTCTGGTGTTTTATTTGAGAGGTATGGAAAAAAGGGGTGGTTATAACGCGATGAAAGCTAATTCCAGATCTCTGTACCGTCATCTCATCTAAAGAGAGGCTTTCCGGACCACGTCGACGGAAAGAGCGAACCCTATTTGAGGTATAAGCCTAATTAGACTCCGGTAGCTTGCGGTATGCGGTGCCTAGGTAATTCCTCCGCCGCATCATCATCATCAACGCAGCGGTGGTCGTACCTTAGACAGGACCTTTGATACATCATGATGTAGGCCTTCCATGTATTACTGCGGCAAATAGGAACTTAGAGCACTGCCTTTGCTATTTATCGCTACTGGAAAAGTCAAGTTCCTCTACAATACCAAAATAAAGGCTGGTCCGTAACCATAAGCGAAATCAGGTGGAAAAATATATTCAAAGTTCTTCTAAGTTCCGAAGTTTATCTCAATATTTCCACCTGTTATAAAGCGATGTAATTTTATAAAATTGATGATTATTTTAAGCAGTTAACTAGCATAGTTTTTAGGTCAGTATTGGTTAACAGTTGCACTAGTTGTGACCGTAAAAGTGCACAGAGCTGTGTTCTCTTCATAGATGCAGGAAGGATCTGTATCGTGTCGCATTGCTATGGTGAGCCCCTTATTCGAAGCCAGCCTTTATCCAACGTCTTCACAACCACTTTAACATCACAACGATGTTGAACAAATCATCGCAACATCACAACGGCCGTCTGTTATTGCCAAATAGCATGTCGATACGTACGTATCTTGTCGATAAGCGATACGTAACCATCTTAACTTTATGGTTGAGCATCTTTAGAATAACTCGTTGTGACGCCCACACAACAAAATCCCTTTCTACGTGCTAAAATATCCATTAAGCTCTGAATGGCTTTCAGCTTTCAATTCGGACTCTAAATAATGGGTTTATCTGATACAAGCATAACGCTTTTCCATAGCTTCATCAAACTGTGCACACAAACCCAAAATCACCCAAGCGAATCTGATAGCAGCAGAACATCAAGCGTAAAGTTAACGGTACGATACGCTGAAGTAAGCACTAGCTTTAACGATTATTATAAAAAGAATGCGGGATCTTATCATAGTAATTTATTTGACAATACGTTTTGATGAAGTTATGTTACCTATAATTTATGTTTTGACCCAAATGCTAAATTATCTTACCTTAATGAAAGACTCTCTCTAAATTAAATCACTGATTTAATTGATATCCAGTTGGGCATGAAGAACCCTGATTAATTCACCATTTATGAACAATGACCGATCGCTGTTGTGAATGTTAATTAGATTTGTGGTTAATACGGACGTACACGTCAGGCTTGCTGGGACTTAAGGTCATCCCCTTAGTCCAATTGAACTGGTCGCTTATGTGTTCCGGCCATGCAACACATTCATTACTCTTTATGGGTCCAGGATCTAGATCAATACTGTGAAGGTCTCTGGCAGGTCAGTAAAATGTCTGCTGAGCACACGTTAACAAAAGTTGCGGCTCGATCAACATTTTTATTGTAGTTTGATAGATATATATGGCTGAGAAATAATTTTTTCCGAATAAAACAGTCAGTTTTCAGGTTTTTTTTGAAAGGCCCCAGCCAGCAAAATGATTCCGTTTAGTTTCCGACTCTTCAGTAGTTTAATCCGCTTCTATCTCATAAAATGTCTATACAAATAAATCATAGTAGCTGCCAATCTTTGCGTTTCGTCTGTTCTATTCTGCTAATTGAATGGATGGAGTGATACGTCCTTCACTTTTATTTCGTTGAACTTGAAGCAATGGACATCATCTTACCACTGAACGAATCCGCAAGCGATAAAATTATGCAAACACACTGCTACGATAGAACAACAAACTTCATTGCAAACTTCTGCCACGATCAGTTATATGAGCTGGGATCATTATTCACGGGCATTAGGGCACCTGTCGTATCGAACTTGGCTTCGAAAGCTCTACAAGTTCAGATAAAGTCACCACCATTAATTTCTTTAAACAGTTGCTGATAATTCCTAAATTGATTTGTGAAATAAGAGCCCAATTGTTTGAAATAGTTAGAAACTACTTGTGTCGGAATGGACTCCACCACTTAAAACCGGCTACGGCCTTTTGGCTACAAACAGCCAGCTTCAACAAATCGCTGCTTCCACCGAGCGAAGGAAAGCTGTGAACTAGTCGAGCTTGTGGCATTGTGCCTAGGCAGCATGCTGATCGACGATTAGCGGCTGTGTTCGAATGAAACGCTGAGTACGGATTCCATAACGGATAATGAAGTTACCAAGATGATGTAACCTTAGAATATCAGAGAGCTATGCCAGCGTATGTATACTGGCCACGGATCAATCAAAACATCTAGACGCTGGGTCACATGTGCAACATCAAATAATTCGATCCAGCTTGGGTTACGGTCGTGGCGAACCTGCTCTAATCCGTGAAAACAAGTCAGAATAATTCGTAGCTGGTCATAGGCGATACATTTGCTAAGACAAGGGGTCAAGCGCCTCATCGTCGGCTACGATGTTCTTTACTATTCACAGTATCTTGGGCAGTTGGTCATCATCTCTGGGATCTAACTCACGTCAGAGGGATCTTTGGTTTCGCCTGCGATGAGGCCATCGATTTGGGTCGCTCATTGCCGTCCGACGTTCAATGTAACGGCCAAGCGTAGCGGTTAGCAAGTCCAGCGACGAAGATAACTGGGTGCCCTCTTGATGTTCTTGGAGAGCAGTCTTAACAACCCGCCCGACGTTGTTGGTAAATAAACGCCAGAAGAGCTGTTGCTCGGTTGGCCCACATAGACAGTGCTGGGCCTACGTAGGCCGAGCAAAAGGTTGCAAGACGACCTCGAATAGATGCCGGCAGTCACTATGTACACGGTTCAGGCCGACGAATTGAAAGGTATCCATCACGCCAGCCACTGCCAGTACTGAGTGCGAATAGACCTGTACGAGGTTTTGCTGGAAGCATGGGGTTTCTTTGTCCTAGTTTTCATCTATTTCGCCACAAATTTCATTTCCAGTTGAATACAGATGATAGTGGACACACCTCGCGCCGTCGACATGGAGACGATGTTTGAGTCGCATCCGACACACCCGTTAACGGTTTGGGGTCGATCTCCGCAGAAGCTTCCGAGCGATAATTTTTTTTACCTTTACCTTCCCCTAATCTTGCATTACCTAATACCACTTTTCCCGTTTTGCCTGTATTGTTATGCTTGTAACAATGCAGCAACGTTCCCCGGCCAGCCGGTAGGCAGCTTCTCGATTTTGACGAACTTACTACAAAAAAAGCGTTAAGGTTCAAAATGCAAAACCACTCCGCTCATTTTGTTCGACATGACGCGCGCAATTTTACGAGGACATTAACGAACTGCGTTAGTTGCATAAATTAGCTCTGAGATATAACGCTTCTTCGAAGTAGGCTTGCCCTCGTCTGTTCGTAGAATCACACTTTTATGACAGGTGAAAGAACTCGAGCGTTTATGTGAAGTCGGAAGCCGTCAGTAACATATCTTATTATACGGTTTTGCACTCTGTGCATTCATCTGATGAAAAAAAAGCGACTTCTCATGAAATAGCATGGTGTATCGCATTATACCGTTGTATCTAATCTGGGTCAGGGGTAACCTTATTGGATAGAAGTAAAACACATTAAGCCATATCACTGCCGTCGACTATCAATTACAGAAATCTTTTTAAAGTCTACATTCTATTAAGCTATGTCCGATAAAACATTGATTAGCTGGGGCTAACACCTTGCCCATAGGCGGAATCGAGGAAATGTT
Source organism: Varroa jacobsoni (assembly GCF_002532875.2). NCBI lineage: Eukaryota > Metazoa > Arthropoda > Arachnida > Mesostigmata > Varroidae > Varroa > Varroa jacobsoni. The sequence continues at coordinate 75,835 of NW_019213018.1, read as the reverse complement.
CGCCGACAGCCAGGCTTTATGATGCATCATTTGAGTACATTGAGATAAAATGATGAAACTATGAAAATGACTGCAGGTTTCACCCTTAATATGAACATACGAGTACCTGATGTCTGTGCTACGATCGTCGAGATAAGCTATAATGAATCAATGTTGGTTTGCAATCTAGTACCAAGAGCGTCAGGTATCTGTAATTATAGAAAAAGTGATATCTATAGTCGCGAAGAATAAAGCGAGATCTTCAAAATGTAATAATTCTTCTCGTTGTGCTCTAATTATGAGGTTATCGCAGCTAATTATGAGGTTAATACGCAGTTAGCTTAGTAAATGACTCCGAAGAACGAAATTGTGTGTCACTGCCACGATTACATTGATATAGCGTTACATTGGGGTTTCTGTTAGATTACTAGACAGTCCGATGTGAGGATCTGACTCTTAACAGAAGGCCTACAAATGAAACAAAATAGTTAAATCATTTTGTACTATATTTAAGGAAGCTCATTCGTGCAATATTCCGGCGTTCGTTAGAAATACAACAATCCACATGGAAAGCCTCCAAGTGTTTTTGCAGTTGATTTCGCATAGATTCCATGGAATATACGTGCCCATACTTCAATGTCGAAAGAAGTGTTTGCAATACCGTACTTGACAAGTTGTACTATAATCTCCCCGGGCTTTTATCTGCTTGTGTAGTATATCATTTGTTTTTTCTTTTAGCTATCACGTATAGCAAAAACTGTTAGGTTGTTCCAGGAAAATTTGGCGAACTTCTAACTTAAAATATTAACTTTAGATCTAGCATCTGGTAAATAGGCCAGTTTTTCGTGATAATTCTAACTCAAGTGAAAGTAGGTTTTCCCTGAATTGATTCCATGTCAGTTAGAAACGCGAACAGTGCATTACACGTAAAATTTTACGCAACTGCTATTAATAAAAAGAAACCTGCCCAAAGTATGCAGTCGTTATAGACGAGGCATGATTCAATTCCTACTGCCAGCCGGGGAGAGATCAGGTAAAAGAATGGCGTCGATCTGGAGAGAAATCAGGTTCTATGGCAGTGCCGGACGTAGGGTGATAATGGTACCTGTAATAGACACACAACAGGAGCACCCGCTACTATGAGATGCTCGTCGAGAATGAAACAAATAACACATCTCGCTATCTCGAGTGCCTCAAGAGACTTATCTACGGCAATAGAAATAATATTGTCTGGTTACTTGATTACTTATTGCCATGCCTCAGTTACTCCTCGGATGGAACAGAACAGTATCCAACGTTAGTTTCAGCCTGCTTATACTTCCAACAAAGACCCGCCAGATTACCGGGTTACAGAAAAGACAACTGCTGAAGTGATACACCACACAACTGATTTACGCTGAGATACTACTATCGTAGCAGAAGTTGCATATGGGAACGCGAATGGAAGCTGCCAGAACGTTGGGATGAACGTGTAAAAAAATAATTTCTAACATATTTTCAAGATTCGCGAAATTGATTTATAGCATGTTCACATGAATGTGGCCTATTGTTTCCTTCCCTTCGAAATAATCTTACAGGCTTTGTGGGGTACTCACGCAAAACAACAAGTCGGGCAGGATATTATCATAGATAACAAAAACTAAAGCGTCACCGGCACTAGCGCTAAGCGTAAATAGCTCCAACAAAGAATAGCCGAACAGAAATTGTCTCTCTTACTTTTCCGTGCTATAGCACCATACACGATAATTTTATCGTAATGTCTCAGCTACTCGTTGGATGAAGCAAAACAATATCCACCGTTGGTTGGTGATCGCAAAAAATGACTTATATCAATTGCATTTAGCGTCTTTTCTTCTATCGTTCAATGTTTTCGTGTACCTCTCTATTAAACAAGCAAAAAAAAAAAAACTAACGGCGTCATTGTGAAGTCAAATAAGACTTTTCCTCGTAACTTCGCACATACTATCAGATCCGACATTGTTTATGGATAGGCGCTTATAGTACAGTATATATATGATATTACGATAGCGTAACTGTAGTGGCAATGCTATTGGCATGTACCTCATGTCGGCCCGTTTACGGGCTTAATAGTTTCCACGCCAGAACATAGCCTTCGGCGCTGGCCTTGTAAGCATTGGTAATCCATGGATTCTACTAGTGTTTTTGTTGCCTGTCGAGAACAATACAAAACGTCTCGTTGGGTCCATTCGACGAATGTATGGGAGACGATGTCATACAAACGAGTAACGCGCGTCTGGAGTCTTATCCGTGAATATTTGTGAGGAGTTCGCTAGCTGAAAAAATTAGAGACTCGAGTTAATTTTTTTAAATCTTGTAGAAGCAATAGGTTTAATTCAGTTTTTTTCCTTAGGAAGTTGTCTTGGAAACGGTTGAATAGCAAAGGGCGCCTGGCGTACCGCCGTACAAATAAACTAATCCTGTACCCAAAAATCGCTTGATTTTAGACTGTCCGCCGCGTTCGGCGTATAAAGTTTGCGATTTTTATACCACTTTAGCCATCTGCCGCGCCGTATTGGATGATTAACTTGGCTTTAAAAGCTTAACCGCTAAAGCGGTTGTTGAAAAACTCCATAGAAAAGAGCAAATTTGCATTGGTCATAGAGATTTCGTTATCACATCGAAAAAAAAAAAGGAAACGTTTCTATAAATACTCAAGTATTAAGAGCAGATACAGTCTAGCCAAGGGCTGTGGTATCTATTTAACATTAGTTGATAGGAGTAAAGTTTGCTACCGCATGGTACAAGCATGTTCTTTAGGCATGAGACCTAGCTATTAGAACTGATGGCTCTAAATTAGCCGTACACAATTTAATAATACTTTGAATAACAGTACACTTGGACGCGTTACTCTTGTCCTACATAGAACGCTGTCGTTACTTGAGTTCTTCCCTTTCAACAGTATGTTAGAACATATCGCAAATATGTTACAGCCGAGTCTTCAGAACCGCTGACAGTTGATTCGTTCATTCGTGGGATTCCTTTGTACATAGTTGATTGCAATATGCGGAACACTGAACGATTTGATTCTGAACGGGTCGGCTATTATTTAGCGTCGCTTTGTGAGATCGAAGATAAGTGAGCAGGTCTCTAATTCAGTAGGTGTATATAAAGATGAGGATCCTTGAGGGTCCTTGTCAATATGACCGAGTCGTTTCGTCCGCGTCGTTTATAATGCTCCTTAGTAGCTTTGGACACGCGCACACGATCGGTCATATACATTATTGACCTTGAAAACTCTAGTTCTGCTAGAAAAGGGTTCTTTTTCGAACTTCCCGTCACCTGACTTTGATTCTTTATGTGCTCCTGCCTATAATATCTATGTGGGACCGTCCGGCACCACCGCAAGGAAATCGTAGACTTGTATTCAAACTCCAATGACCACGACGTCGGCCTTGAAAAGTTATTACTTCTCAGTTATTTAGCCAGACAGCTGGGATCATTCAGCTATTGTTATACGATGCAAATCCAACATTTGACGACTTATAGCAACGAACAAATAACTTTAAATCTACTTTCTAAGTATTTCAATCAAAAAAGTCGGCACAATTGCGATGTAGCTCAGCGTACCCGTTCTGCAGCTATCTGTAGTGACTTCATCTATTTCTGTCGCCGTCTTTGAGCAGTCAACTACCCAGCTTATTGTTTACGTAACTTTTACGCAAAACAGTTCCTCCGTTTAATGCACTTTCTTTTACTATTAGCCGCTTAATCAATGCAAGATACTTGGACAAATATAAGCGCGTGATCTTACGTTTGACCCGGTCGATTTGATACGTCTTCAATAACGAAACCCAGGTTTTGTTCTTTACAAAACCTCCCATAACGCATTTTGCCGCTATTAGCAGAAAAGAAAAAGCTCCTTTCATTGTTACCATTACGGCCGTTATTCATTAAATGCTATGCGAGATTTTATGACAAGTCCTAATCATGTTTGTGGTTGTACCGTAAGATGTATGTTCGACATTTAATTTCATTCGCATTTAAAACAAACAGAAAATACAGTGATTTGTATGATCCTTTGGTTCCCAACGTATTCGGTACTGCAAATACCTTAGATCACGAATGACGTAACCCTTTGATTCTATGCCTTGACCGAACGAGAACGTCGATGACGAGACGACTACTTATCCATAATATCGTCCATTTGTTCAATTACCGCCTTGCATTGATTTCCTCGGCTGTGTCACTGTAGTAAAACTAGACGACCTAACCACGAGTAGTGGTCCTGTGTGCTCTCAAAAGAAAACTCACACAACAGCAATGATATGGGGGGTAGTTCGCGTGCTTCCCAGGCTGTCCTCCTTCTATGAAGTGCTTGTATTAACTGAATATTTTAGGAAATGGCTAGTTGAATTTTAATACGGCATTGTCGATCAATTACTTTGACCGAGATTGACTCTGTGCGTTTATTCGAAAACGTAATTTATACTTGTAGCAAAATTCTATCATACACATTCGTCTTATATGCGTCTCATGCTTGGCTAGTAAGCGAAGCAAAAACTCTATAGTATCATACGTCACCGAAGGCTAAAAGTACCTCGTGCTGCATTTTGACGAGATATGCCTCTGCTCGTCGATCTGTTTTAAGGAAACGGAAAGCTAAGTTTTTTTTTCTAAAATATTTTTTACGACTCGCCCAAAAACATGGTGGTCGCAGTTTTTTAGTATATTGTATATAATAGATTAATTCTTTGATAAATTGAGTCAAGGCTTGATTTTGAATGTTTTCGAATGATACATTTATAGAGATATTACATTTTGTAATAAATATATTGGTTCAGCGCATATTCCAAGTATATTATAAAATAAAATTGCATCATACAGTGAACGTCTGTGCGATGCTGGCCAATTAAGGACAGTAAGAAGTAAACAGATCGACTCAGACACACTTTATAAAAGCAACTAACCCTATTTTTTTTCTCTAATTAGCTGATGCGAAGGTAATAAACCGAGATTTGGTCGCACACAAAGTGTAACGAACTAATCGATGTTAGCGATAATCAAATGATAAGCTAGTAGAAGCCGGTATAGTTTCAGGTTGATCATCCACCCTTTGGAATCGTCGACCTACAGGACCGTAAGACGGCGAAAGCATTTGAAGATTGGCAGCGTAAGAGGTGAACAACGCTACGCAACAGATCGGCACAGGACACACCAAAATCACTGCTTGAAGCACCTAGTTAAAGGACAAATTATCTTGCAGATGTATCGCAGAATTTCTCTCCTCTCTTGGCGATTTTAGTGTCAAATAAGATTTCGTAATAACACGAATAAATAGAATGAATCAACGCGGTCTTATCTATTTGTATGCGATTTATTATATTACAGGGATTCTCGTGGCTCTCTCGTGATTTCTTAATAGTAAATCTAGCTAAAAACAAGTCCAAGCCTCTTCGATCTAAACCAAAGCTCTGAATTGAATTCGTATGCATTCCTTTAGCACTCGCAGCTATCCTCTTTAAGTAAGCCGCTTCTCAAAATCACTTTTTTTTTTCAAATATCGCATCAAGGCTTTGTCCCCACAAGGAGGCTACTCGTACTGGTCCTAGCACATTTATTTGGGGGTTCCCACAACGGATCGATAAAACGTCATGGCAGTCGTACAAGTAACTATTGACCTAAATAATTACTTATTTTCCTTAATTTCCTAATTTTGCTTGACTTCTTATGAAGTCGTATCAGTTCCTCTGTTCGACTAGGGTGGTTGCAGCCCCGTATCGTATATTCTATCCTAGATTTCATGTTAAAATTTGCCTATGATTTGCCCTCACAGCACCGTTCGAGTGCTTCGCTGTGTTATTCCATTAGCCTGTTTAAGCAACTTCCTCACATTTTCTTTAGTCGTTCCGTCGGCTTGCTCTGGTAGTCCAGTTAGGTGAATTGTCATAATCCACTATCGTATCCTGACCATCCGAAACGGGTTTTCCATGTGCCCGTACTGATCATCCCGTGCTTGCACTGTGCACCAAAGTGTTGACGTTTGCGTCATCTCAAGATAAGATCGTAATGATAAAAAATCAGTATGGATATTAGACCGATCGAAAGGCCAATCCAGCAAATGATGTAAAAATCCTGATATTCTTTAGAAATTTTTTAATCGCATAACTGCGAATTATACGTACGTATGGTACGATTGTTTTCAAAGCTCAACGTTGTATCGATTGCACGTAGCAAAGAGGAAAGTTACTTCTTCAGTCTGATACTGTATAGCTAGCTAATTGGCAAGTATAATTAAAAAAAAAAACTAATTTTATTACCACTCAATAATAATAATGGAGTTCATTGCATAAACATGTTTTTTTCAAATATGCCCGTCATCAAACATAGAGCTCTCTCGTCAGCACAAACCCGCACGCAAAACATCACAAAAACCAATAAGGCCGTTTTCGTTAAACAACACACACACACACACACATATATTGTCGAAAAAGTATTGACCATTTTAGGCCACAGTTGAATCAAATGCGTTTAAAAATTTTACAGTAATGTCACTAAATGAAGTAAGTACCGATTTTGTCGAGGACCCTTCGCCATAGTCGCATCACTGTATAATTCCGACAAAATAAATTATGACAGACGATTTTTGCACGGAGCCATTGAACCATTTAACGAGTACCGACACCGAAATTGATAACATAAATTAAATACAATAAAATTGAAATGATTTAAATTTTTTTGTTGGACAGCATGTGGTTCGATGTTGTCACGGTCGCCTTCTCTGCTTACCAGTTTCGGTCACTGTTTTTTTCACTAATTCGATGTAATCTTATCGGCTATCGGCTGATGTTAGTAATCTAAATCATTAAACAGATAGCATAGCCACCTCTAGCGTCAGTCTCGACTTGATACATTCAACTACTTTTCGTTCATTTACAATTTAAGTTACATGTAATTAATTTTTCACCGTCCGTGACAAACTGCTTTCAGGATAGCCCGTGTACGCTGTGTTTCTGCAGAGTTTCGCCGCTAGAAACTTTAGGTTGCATACAAACACTGAGTTTTCTGTTGAAATTGTTCAAAAACGTTAAGAAAATTAATTTTCTTTCGTATTCAAGACACTCGATTTGTCACTTTTAATAGAAGCATTCAGATCAATTCAGTCGGGTCTCGGCTTTCAGGTGACACCAATGCCGATTCGGTCCGAGTCATATCGCCTAAAAGAGTTGATCTTTGGAGCCACCTCCCTAGAAGAACGGTCAATACCTGTTTGACGACCTTATATATATATATATATGAAACTCGTACTTGTTTAACATATATTATATTCGTAGCACATAATTAATGTTGAGATCGTATGAAGTGAAGGTTTGGTAGGCCGATATTGTCGAACAAAAAGTAATGGTGCATTTTATTTATAGACTAAAAATTAATTACTCTATTATTAGCGATCTCCGTCTCAAACGACTGCCGATGACTTCAAGATTCTTCCTCTTCCTCAGTGATGAGGTATACTTAATTTAGCCGCGTAATTATTGCAAAATCACTAACAACATATAGAGTGGTTCAGCATCGTCTGCAACACCTCGCTACGTTCTAAACTACCGTCAGTGGAGCGTAGGCCAAATCCAAAAGCGCCCTGGACCACTTGGACAACGTAAAATATCGTGACTGTTGGAAAAAGCATCAAGCAAGATACGATAACGTTGTTTCAGCGTCGTTCGGAAAGCAGTTGCTGCTTTCTGTAAGAGTCTGGTGATGCATCCTGCGCTTAACCCTGTACGATTGTCCACAAAGGATTAAGCTCAGTCAGTTATTGCCCTCAACGTATGACAAAGCCCGTAGATAGCCAACTATGATTAAAGGATCAATATTCAGACCCTTTTACGGCGGTGAATAGGATCTGGAAGGCCATCTTTGCCAGAGATCCTAAAAAAGATTGTGCTCCACACATACATAAGAAGAACCTAGCGTTCAAATAGGTTTAAATTGCGCCCTTGAATGCGTTTTTCTCATAATATCAAAGCAATTCCACGACTCGGTTATCTCTATAGTTAACCTTGATATATACACGTCGAGATTAGAAATTCTGTATTGAGCGCTTTATCGATGCGTATATCAGTCGTCTAGAAAGGTTATTGTGTAATATTTTATGCTACTCATTTTTATAAAGGCAAAAACGTCCATATTAAAGGATTTTGGATCCCCCAACTCGTTCAGGTAGCTTGCTTCCAGTCATGACTCGAGTAATTTGCTAGTAAACGAAGATGAGTCAACTTTAGCTGAGTGTATCCGCATGCGTCATACAAAAGATATGACTTCTTTATACCTTATACAAAAGGTAAAATGAAGATATATGTCGTTTCGTATCTGAGCTTGCGTCTGCGAAAGAGTGATAACCCGGTCATCGCCGTTAATGGATACATATAATTTTCTTCGTTTGAAACTGAAAATATCGAGAGTGCCTGGAAAAGACGCACAAAGGAAGAGATCATAGCTCTTTTATACGGCATCGATCTGCAGTGTAAAATAGAATATTTAGGCCTCTTGACAACTGGATATCGAGGAGTAGTTATGCAGGCACAGAGAGAAGCCGTGCGTGCCTTTAACGCAAGAGATTAGGTTCACTTTAAATTGGCAGCGCGATTTCGGTATATGCGTTCGAATTATTCACGTTTAAGGTACGATAAATATGTATTATACAATGCAGCGGTCTTATGCATTGGAGAAGACATGGAAGACCTAGCTAAACACAACGCTCTATCAGTACAATCTTCACTACATCTATACAGAATCGAACAAATTTATTAGCGAATTATTGAGTAGTGATAGGACCTATTTTAATGTAGCAATGATATGCCCACACCGATATGTTATAAACACGTCCTGTATTCGCCATGAGCAATAAGTATTGATTACCCAAAAAGTAGAGAATGTTTAAAGCTGGCCAAATACCTTTCAAACGAAAATCGTTAACAGTAGGATTGCGGGATGGATGGAGGCAAATGACAGAGTCAGCTCTTGATTAGACGCATAGCTATATAGACAAAAGCTTCTCACTGGGCAAAAAACGAATGATGCAAAAAATATATATTTCTTGGTCGTTTTTAGAAATACATGCATATTACTGCTTATAGCTGGGCATTATTGACTTTTAGCATATACAACTCTGGGTTAACATAAAGTTTTGGCATAATGTTGTTGTTTTGTAGTTATGCTGCTCTCTAGATATCTTCTTAGCAATGCTATGTACAGTCAGTTCAAACTACCTAACAGATTGGGCTGATACAGCACCATCCCGTTGTAGGTAATAGCACGTGACAAACGGAAGCAGGACAACAGGCGAAACAATATGGCGCTGCATTGATTTATGAATACTACAGTTCTTCAACTGACACTACCGTGCTGCTCTGCGCGTCATAAACGAACAACAGATGCACAAAGGGTGGAATTTGTAGCTTTACCGACGCTCCCTTTCCTATCGGCCTGCCTTCTGTCGTCGCGAAAGCCGTTTTCCGCTTCACATCCGGCCAGTGCGATCGTGTGCAGAAAGGACAAACAATACCACCGTGCCATCGAATTGCTTTATGGGACGGCGGGGTTTGGCTGACGAAGTCGGCCTGCCGCTCGCTTCTAGAGGTAACAATGTCACCTGAAGCGGCAGCAGCTGCTCTGGCGGCCGTGGAAACAGCAGCAAATCGTGGCGTTAGTTCGCAGCTTTTTCAGTAGTTCCCTTGTTTCCCGCGCCATAAAAAGTTACCCCCATACGTCGACACTCCTGCAGAGAGGCAGCAATAGCAGACGACGAAGTGTCGTCAAACTTCGAATTACAGTCAGCACGACCCCACAAGTACTCTGTTACTTCGCGAAAGGAGACCTTCCTGTCGTCGGCAGAATCCGCTTCTTTTCTTTCGGGACAAACGAATGTATCGTCATAACGGTGATCCGATGCCACGATTGGCAGGCAGCAAAATTTCTGCAGGTTCAAAAAAGAGGTTTTACTGGGGTGGTATTGCTACTATCTTTCTTTGCCTGATGTGGCACCTTCACAGCCGAATGCGGTCGCCGGCCACAGATAAGTGGCACACCAATGCTATTGCTGTGAAACAACCATCTATCTATAGGGGAAATCTCCACTGGCATGGCAAAAGCCGGTGGTTTTGAACTGTTAGTATTTAGTGGTCGCGTGGCACTATTGTCCCATTTGGAGTCTACAAATACATTGAATTTATTTTTCGCGTGATTGCCTCGATTGTTGTTGTTGTTTTTTGCTAGTATTGATGCAAATACATAAGAATTGGTTTATAGCACTAAATAGAAATTTAGTCGATGCGTCGAAAGCTGTCTATCACGGAGGTATAGACTTCAGTAAATAAGATTGCGCAGTAAATAAGATTGCGCAGTAAATAAGATATTAATAATTTCTATTAGGTCCCTGACTTAAAATTTCTATTTTTTTTTCAGCCAGTGAATAACAAACAATGCAGCGGAGTATTAAAATTGCAACTATACATTAATAGAGTCAACTGCTGAATAATGAAGTTTATCCCTAACAATTAATACGCTTTGATAAAAGGCACTGAGCATCCGTAACACGATCAACTTATGAAAACCACTTCTCTACTGGGTCTATAATATATTAAGGATTAAAGAGATACTGATCATTTGAAGTTGTTCTTGAAATTGAGATCAGTTTCATATAATTTCGATAACCTAGACAAACTTTGCATAGGTTTTTCAACACATGTTGGCCTCCTCGTCCTCGTATGTACTACTTTTGTCAACAGTCTTGGATGTGATCATCACCAATGTCTAATAGCTCAAGCATGCGTCATAAATCGCTTTCTGTACATATTATGCACTGCAGTCGGCACATATACCCTATTCTCACTCGGTTATTATCGGCGTACTACCCTACGGTTGGGCAGAGATAACTAGGGTAAATGGTCGTGTGACACCCGTATAAAAATCTTATCATTCTATCAGATTTATTATTTAGCTGCACAGCAGCGTGCAAAGGCTTAACTCAGAAGTGCCCCTAATCACCTTCTACCGTCTGCCCTTCTACAGAAAAACAATCCAAAAACAGTATATCCCTTTCAGTAGCTACCTGTTGTCTGCTGGAGAGACAAGCTAGTCAGTTTAACATGCATTGCACACAAGATGAACGAATTATCCAACTAGGCGGATTTAGGTCTATTCGCTTGACAATATGTCGGATAATGCTTTTTAGAATGTATATGGACCTGTATCTAAATGCCAGCTGTGAGCGTCCGTGGACGGCTCATGAGCCGGAACATATCAGCCTCACCCATGCTTAAATGGCCCATCCCATAGGCCCAACAAGATTCTCTTTCACATATTAATACCGCCTTCTTGTGATCGTTTTTAATAAATTCGTCCATCCACGTTCGTTTCGTGTTCATTCTATCACATTTCCTCTCCTCATATCTGTATCTCTTTCACTCCCGTCCTCGTATTCTCTTCGCCGTATTCTATTGTTGACTGGCAAAAGGGGCATCGAAGCGGAGGTCCAATCGTTCTCATGTTCGGGCAGTCTCTCGCGTATCCTCTATTCCGCATCTGAGCCGTCACGCAAGACAGACAAGCTATATGATATGCGTGATAGATATAACAGACTCAAAACATATCCGATTCAATCAACTTCTTTTGCCGTTCAGAACTCGATCATCGAGCTTCTCATGCTGTTCGCCCATCTCAACGCCGTTCTAAGATGGCTAAACGAGAAAGTTCTGTTGTCCTGAGAAGCATCAGGCGAACGGAACTATGCAAGCCATTTTTGCCCCTCCCTCCCCCCACGGGGGGGGGGGGGGTGAGAAAGATCACGGATGGATGCCGAGAGCCAGGAGTCTGAAGGCTGACGGGAATAAGCGCACTGCAGCCTTCGCGTTAGAAGCACCACAAAAGAGATAAGTTTTGTAAGGCGTACACCTCACAAGACGCTGCGGCCACGGCGATGGGGATTGAAGACCGCCTGTCGTTGCTGTCACATCACACAGGTGGTGGCGGCAGCTACTATGGTACGATAGTTCCAACAACAGTGGCAGACTCAAGGTGAGCGGGCGGCGGTAGCAGCGTCTTCAGTAACAATCTCTGGCGACGATCTGTCATGCCCATGTATCTTTTCGCATTTCGTTAGTTCCGCGCCAGAATGTTTTGCCCCAACCCTGGCCGGTCGATTCGCCTGCACGTAGTACGTGCGACAACGGAGGGAACGATGAGCACTGTTGGGAAAAGACGACGAGGAAAATGAAGACTCAAGGGCATATCTTAATGCCGCTGTTTCCATTACCTCCTGTGACAGTTATTGCCCGCTACAAGTCGCGTGATGAAGCTTTAGTTAGTGGCGGCAGCATTAGCTTGATACGCGTCGCCCAGGTGACATTTGGAGAAGTCAAGACTTACGGTGACTTGAGGTGACATCACCGCAAGAGAAGCCACCTAGGCGTGGCTGGACGTGAGGTGGCGTTATCATTGTTTTCATTGTATTCACCGATGCTTTGATTTCTCGTCATGTGTAATCAAGAAAATGTTGTTTGTACAACAACCGGTACCTCGACAGGTGTTTTAGTTATCCATCGACTAAAAGGATGTAAACGCAATAGAGCGGACGAAGTGACGTGGAACGAAACAGAGTATCGCGACTGGCGTCGTCTTTTAGCAATGGAAGTGAAGCTGCTGCTACTTTTCGTCAATCGTGCGATTGATGTCAATCGTGGCGATAATGATAAAGATGATTTATAATATCTAAAAAAGAACCTACCTAAAGAAGCAGCCAAGTGTGGGACAGGTAAAAAAGATAAGCATTAAAGGTAGTAGGCGTTCATCTTGTCATGGAAGTACAACAAAAAGGAAGGATTATGGGGTGGAGTAGAACTTAGGATGGAGAAAGAAGGTGTTTGAACCCAGCCAACTACCTCGTTACCAAACCATAGCTCTATACATGATTTCTATAAATGCTTGAGGAGAATGGTGTCTAGCTCTTTTGATATCCATTTAGCGGCGTAGGCCGTTGAAAGCAAGCATAAAAGAACACGCGATCCCAGTTGGAACGGTAACTAGTTATGGCTACAATTGTAAAAGCTATTCAGTTACTGGAAATCGTTAGTGAAATAGAATGATTCCCTGCTATACGATTACGAACAGTGTCGACCCTCTAGAAGGCCTTAAGGAGCCTGGCAAATATCTAAACTCAGGCCCTATTGTAAATACTGTACTAACGATTGCTAACATTTTATTATTTGGACTGCCAGCTTTTTTGTACGGCTTTTTTTTCTATAGATGTGAGGGTCCATCGCAAAAAAAGCGCCGTAATATATCTATATACTCACATGTTAGCAAAAACACAAATTTCATAAATCCCGTTAACTGACCATCTAACCGTTATGATGACTTGACGAATCGTACCTGATAAAATTGCCATTTCATACCGATACAGATGAAGCAGTGAGGTCACGTGACGGATTCGGCTAATGGCATTACTCTTCGATGTCTCAACAGAACAAGCCATATGGAAGAACAGATAGATATACGTATAAATGTAGCTATAGCTGAGACAGGTGACAATAGCACCACTAGATTTTACTCTGATGTTTTGTTTGTGTTTCTAAATTTTGCGAAGTAAGCCCGAAATCGACGACTTGCATGGGTACGTGCGCGATCGAGCTGATGACTGCGCGTGTTTGTACTCGAACGAAGAACGTCAAGGTTGACTGGCAAAGCTGCGTATTTCAAACGACGTAAATTCTTCCGATCTGACGATACCGTGCGCCGCTGCGATGTTGACGTTGGTGTCACCGTTATTCGTTAGTGCGTCCTGGCGTTCTGTTGGCTACTCACATCGTCATATGAGGAACGATGAAATTTAGTTTGCGTTTGGGATCAGGCTGGAGGAGCTGGCGGATGGAAGGATTCGCACCCCGGAAATAATTAAAAAACCTAGTACGCTCAACGTCATCCAAATTCCCTAGCTCATCTCCATTTGCGCTTGCCTGTTCGTCTCGCCAACGACGAAAATCCAGTTATGCTCGTGTGTCGTTCTTCACGCTGGCGACGTAATTTATACATCGTCGAGAGAAAACGGTCCGCTAATAACAGTTCGTTCCGTAACGTTAATCTCGTCTAGAGCTGTATTCAATAATTTTTTAACAACTTTCGTTAATATCTACGTTCCTCGTATTACTCTGAGGCCATTCTATTGTAGGCACAAATTAACTTCTAACAAAAGCGAATGATAACACAACAAATCGGTGCGATTTAGTCAGGGGACAATTTGCTGATTGGAATAAAATAGCAAACGATGCAATGCGTAACCAGTGCTCCCGTTCGAAGTTTGTTTCAACATGTTACGGTACCTGTAGCAAACAATAGATTGTTAGAATTATTTTCCTAAAAAAGGCAAGACTAACCTAAATCTCAATGCATTTCTATTCTGCCTCTCGACTTGGCAGTAAGATAATACTGCTCCATTGCCTATTTCAGGCTGTGTTTACTCGGCGATCGCAGCGTGCGCAGACGACGTACAAGAAGAGGTTGCATCGACCAGATTTGTTGTAAATATTGATCAGCTCAACGCGTACTGTGATAAAATGACCTCCGCGCATCAGTGAGTACTATGCCAGCACCGTATGTGAATTAACATAAATAAAAAAAAATCCAAGATAATAAGTCAGCGTAGAAAAGGAAATTCGCCCGAACTGATATACGTTCATGTTCAAGCGTCTAAAATAAGTCTAGCGTCTACGCTATAACTAAAATACCCTCATAGACTTTGTTCGTTAAGCAAGCTGTTACTGTGTGCCTGGGCGACCCGTACCCTGTTTTTGCAAAGTAATGTGCGATTCTGAACCTTGGCCTCTGGTGTTGCTAGATGTACGTAATCACTATTATGGGGACGCCATTATAAAGACAAGATGGCCGTAGCCCGTACTGTGAAGTAACATAGAACAACTACAGACCGGCTGAATCATTGTATGTATTCAAATTTATTACGATTTGCTATGGTGCTTCTATGCAAACTTTGTTTTGATTCTTATGGTATATTTTACGTGCAAATCGTATGGATATGCTGACTAGCGTCCCTGATCTACGGCTGAGTACGGACGTCTTTTTTATTTATAAAAATACCCTTTTGTTTGTGTGCTTTCTACCAAAACACCGGAAGAAAAGCTTTAACCAATCATCACCTAGCCTCAACAGACTTTGAAGCAGCTCGATATTTGAATAATTAAATTACAATATCATAAAATTGCGTATGGACGATATCGTTAGAAGTGCGATAAGGTTAAAGTAGCGATTTCTGTTTCAATAGGCCTTAAACCTACTATAAGGTTAGAGTATTTGCTGGAATCGTAGCTATTCGGAATCGGGCAATAGTTAAACTTCGGGCCGTGCTTTCACCGTTTTCATCAACGAAGGCATACGAAAATGGGCACATATCTGTTCCAGGTTCAAGAGAGGACAAACAGTCTATCTAACAGACGATAAGCCAGTTCAGTCACGTAATCTTTACTTTTATAGTAAAACGCCGTTTAATAACATTTAATGTAACATTGTCGACCCGCGATCAGCGTAGCAGTATGACGATCAAACCTTAAAATATCTTAAAATAAATCAAAATAATATATCCATATAAATTAACAATAAAATAACATATCCATATATATAACAGAGCATGCGGCAGCATGGCGCACTTTCTTCTAATATTTGGGCAATTAAAAGAGTACTTTCCGCTTATAGCTTTACACGTGTAACCGTATTGCTTGGATGATTTTATTAGTTAGCATGTTTCGTCTAATTTCTTTTTCATATATTAATATAATAAATACAAATTCGAGCTTTATAAAGGCCCCCGTGATTCCAGCTGTATCTTATTCGAAAGTGAGACCTGTCCAACCGAATTAAGGACAGCGTATAATCACGCAGTGAAGGCAGAACAGGACCTCCTAAAGGACCTATGCAGACCTGGGCCCTTTCAAGAAGGTGAGTAAAGCGCGGATGCTTTTCCATTTTTTTTTTTGAGCCGTTTGTTTATCGTCGAGACGTGTTAGAAGCATTACTATTTAGAGAAAAAAAGTAAAGTATTTTTAAAATAAGGCAGGATTACCTAAAACGTTTAGACGATTTCGATTATCTGGAGGAAACCGTACGGTTTTGAGCTTTTATACCTGTAAAAGTGCAAGCTCCAAGCGGACCAGATTTCGGAGAATAGATTGTAAAGATCATTGGCGTTCAGAGGTACTTAGTCATTCGCTTAGTTTTGATTAGAAGCATGGATTTCATAGAAGAAAGTTTATAATGGGTACAGAATCGACAAACAGTAGTGTCTTTACCATTGCAAACCGTTGCTAAATCTATTCGTAGAATATTACGTACATCGAACTTTAACCAACATACCTAATAACTTCAGCTCCTTGAGTACTACAATTAAAAAGATCTAAAATTTATAACAGAAGAAAAACTGGGTTATTAAAGTTTCCGTCGGCCAAAAATGGCAGTCTGCGGAATACGAAATTCATAAATAAGTCTGAAACACTAAATGTAAAGCGACGCAATAAAAATGACTTCTTACGTTCGCTTGCTCCGAATCAGACATCAACATGATTGGTGTATTCAATATCAACTATTAGACAGGGGATGCGAATAGTTGTGTTGCAATGAGAGGAGCTCTAAATCAACTCTACGCTTTAAACCCTGTGACCTTGCAAAGACGAAACGGGCAGATTAGTGTCAGAAGAGGTTTCGGCCTGAAGTAATCATATGGACTTCCTTTGATATTCAAATTTTCTGAAAATTCCTGTGAATCATTAGTGTGAAAATGAGGATACGCTGTGGCAAGTTGAGATGTCACCGAAGTGCAGAAATTTAGCCCGGCATGAGGAGGTCACGATAATAGACGGCTACCTCAACTTTAATATATTGCACATTTCACCACATATAATTTCAATTCCATGCAGACGCTTTAGAGGACCGTCGTGTATCCGTGAACTTCACCGGTACCTCTGAAATTAGGAATTTAACTTCCATGACACCGACAACAAATTTTTTGATACTAGTCTTGTGCGAAACAACTGCGCGTATGTAAATACAGAAAAGGACAATGGCCACAGTTGGTGGTAAATGATGTTGATAAGCAGGCCGAAATATTAGGTCTATTAACTGATAGTACTGACGTGTGAAATTAAGTGTTTGTTATACATCTAATTATCTCTGTTCTTCAAGTAAAGTAAATACGCATCGAGTATTTAGAATAAGGATTATAGATAAACGTTTCCAATGTTTCAGAATACTTTCGGGAAGCTGCTTGCATGGCTGAGTTATATTCAGAACGCAGCAATCCCTCCGGCGCAAACGAGCGAACCTCCGCATCTACGACTTCACGTTTAAATTCCGCGGGCGGACCATGCAGAAAGCAGTATTCACGACTATTATACGTCGCTTTTGAGGCAGCCCGTATTCCGCGAAATAATACTTTAAAAGGAAAACTTACTCACGATATTCATGATAATATGTCTACTTTACAAAAACTTTGCTGGTAGGTTGTACAAGAACATTTGTATAGTGTGTTTAATAACCTCAAGCGATCGCCTTACCGGTGATATGATTTTACTCGATCCAAGCTTCATAAATGATGTATACCTGAGGTCGAAACAGATTTCACAGAATTGTGTGCGTTTTATTACCTTTACAGTTTTGGTGAATTTTGTATGTTTTTTTTCTTTCAGCGCATACTACGCTGTGTATGAATGTACCCAAGCCCACGCAAGTCGCTGCGGAGGACTCGGCAGGATGAAGTTCCCATTACGTCAAATTTATCAAGGTCTTGAACAACACTGTCGGACGTATAAGTCCACCTGCTTAATACACGTCAAGCATCCGCCGCCCCCGCATCGGCCTGGTGTGTATCCGCCGGGTTTTTCAAAGACACCCGCTTATGGCGGATCGTCCAGCGGCAAGAAGGTGAAGGCCAGGCCGCTTGGGCCAGCTGCAGGAAGTCCGACTTTGGCGACGACTCCCGCAATATCTCATTCCGGTATTGCGGTCGCCTCCGTAATGCTTAGCTTCGTCCAATTGATTCTCTTCAAATTCTGTCGATAGCCTTGCTCTCAATAGTTCTTCGCTCATTTTGAATTAGTTTGTTTTTTTATTATTGCCTATAAAATAAGATGATCTAAATATCTTAAATCTTAGCGAAGTCACAATAACGAATTACATCTTGCTGATCATAGCCTGTGCGACTGCCGGTCGCAGAACAGCGATACGTAATGGTATAATTTGATTATTAAGAACACTTTATACGACTGAATAATAATAAAAAGTTTTTAATTAAACCGGCAGACAATCTCGTCCATTACTTCTAGCGCTCCCACTGTCAGCAGAAATAGCTTCTAGTTTCCTATTAGCATTAGATCTATGAAAAAAAAAACTCGAATTCCGAGATAATTTTTGAAAATTAACAGTGATAGCTACAACAATAACAACAAGAAAAGCAACAGAGTTCAGTAGACAGTATCTGTCAACTTATCAGGGCTCGTGGATTACGGTCCACGACGAGGTTTCTGGGATAAAAGTGGTCTTCGCGCGCTCGCCTGGGAATGATGTGGGGAACATCATGTTACAGCACAAAGCAGGGGTGTTTAAGTGTGATTTATGACTCGTACACGATACAGGCAGACGATGCTCAAGACTGTACCGTTGAAGAGACGAAGGAAAATAACTACATAGAGGAATGCATGCTACGAGGAGACAGAAAGCAAAAATTCAAGCCATGCTTTAGCTATAGGATAATAGAAACAGACGGAGAGAAAGATAGAGCAAATGCGACTACATGCGTAAAAACACGCAGACACGCCATGCTCTATGCATAGCATCCCTCGTGTCTCTCCTGAGGCGCGCGGTGTTGCTAATGCAAATCTCGCCGGGAGACACGCCTTGACTCCTTACATGTTCTGCCATAGATCAAGCCAGTTTCCTTCCGGGAAGGGATATCTTATAGCATGAATCAGTGCGTCTATGTCCAGAGGCATCCGCCTCCTATGACATCTTTACCCTAAGAAAGAAGCACTATAAGTGACCTGACAAGCAAAGAACTGAGAGCAATACGCTTACAGCAGCGGTAAGAGCTCGTCATTAACCTATACAATGGAGATGTGTTTATACAATGCCATTTATTTCATATGTCTGATGAGTCGACTTGACTGTACATTTGGATAAGAAGAGGGCGTAAATCTTTTACCAAGAGAACAGATACTTTTAGGTGAGGACGTGAAATTATTGCTATAAACGATTTTGCAACTAGCTAAAGATCCAATCCTTCACCCATTTATTACAAAAGCTGTAGCAATTCTGCTGCGGTCTATACACTTTTAGGTCCTTACGTAGTATAATTATTGTGCGTGTCCTTTTTTATCGTGACGAAAACGAATTATTAAGTAACATCTACACTTGAGTGCGTACCATAGACTCGATAGTGTAGCCAATATAATGTCGTGTGAATATTCCGAGAGACTAAGATAATGGTATTTCGAAAAGTATTCTATCCATTAAATCCAATCCGTGTCCAATAAAAAGCGCTGCTGCTGTTTTTCAGCGATGACTGCGATAGTGTCAAGTCTGTTATCATAGGCTTATTTGGTATGAATCAATGGTCCGGATCTAAGTATCTGCGCTAAGACCTTTCAGAATGGGAGCTTATAGGAACGTGACCAGACCGAACGCGCTTTCCCTGGGAGGCCAAATGACTCTGAAGCCGGGAAGCTGTGCGACACTCCAGACCAAGGGTCGGCCGAGAAAAAACTTTTCTATAAATACCTTAAAATAAAGGTAGTAGTAAAAAGTGAATTGGTTAAATCATCTCTAGCTTTGCCTTCCTATTTCGTACTCGGCTCTTATATCGGCTCGATATTAAAATTCGCAAGTAGCGCTAGCTAGGCCTAGTGGGATAGTTGTAGAACCATTTGGAAAAATCGTTTTAATAAATTTTACTTTAATATCGTTAGTTTCTTCATTCACGGAAGATATTTGAGTAACTTTCGAATTCTGGGAACTTCTTAACCGTAGCTTAAAGCCAAGGAACAGCAACATCGTCTTATAGTCTATAACGTATTCGTCATAATCAAGATATTTCGTTGTCGTGCTGGCAATTTACCTGTCGTCCCCGGAGCCTTCAGGCACTATGTAATTCTCTTAGAAAGTGATTCTTTATTAGAAATACAATTGCCTCTAATTAATGAAGTTCCGCCTTAGGAGACCGACATATCTTGCGACAGGTTTTACTGGTCGAAACAGTCGATTGCGTGAGTACGTCCGGCCATTACTAATTAATTATGAACTCCCCGTTACCCGATACTGTTTTTGTCGTCTGTTGAAAGAAACGAGACACCCCTTACTCTCGAACTCAATTGGAACGATTAATTAGATAAATTGATTATTAATCATTGTTTATTAACGGATCTTCAAGCAGCATAAATTTATGATTAATAAGTAGATTTTTTCAATATTAAGTATTTGCCTATTCACATGAATAGCATGTATCGTTCAGCGGAAACTATTTTGGTTATAACTGTGTAGTGGCCTTGCAAACTATATATGTGACGACGTAACTTTTCCAGCTTCCATAACCAGTCACTCAACTCTCAGGCTAAAACTTCTATTAATCAATTACTAATACAAACTATTTACAGTTAGCTCGAACGTGCCGGAGGCTGTGGCTCTAAGTACTATGCATTATTATGGTATTGATACGAGGCAGTTTCAAACGCTTTTGATTCTATAGTACAGAGTTGAAAGTAACCTAACGTCACTGAGGGTGTCGTTAGAGAAGGCTGCCAATCCATTCGCCTGACCCCTCCTTTTTCATTTATAGTGTAATTTTCCTGGAACTTGCTGAAAAAGCTGGCTTGAGATAATACGTTAAACTTACTATATGTTTGATGATGTAGTTGTCCGTTCAAGATATGGCGCATTCGTTACACGTAGTATTGTTCTACAGAGTGGCCATTGAAGCCCAGTAACTATAGGACCCGGAATATTGATCAGGTTGGCCATTTTCTGGATCCATATATATATGTAGTCCTATTTTCATAGTCTTTCTGAGCGCCGTCTGACGTAGTGCGTAATTAATGCGTTAATCCGCCCTCCAAGGTACGGCAGGTTTTGTCCTGTTTTTTTTAAATGATAGGACGAGCTAGCTTAATCCGGCAAGGGCAAAAGGCTCTTTTTCATGACGTTTTCGTTCTAGAAGAGCCCTCTATGAAACTATAAACCCTTAAAAATAGGCATTCTACGCTGCCGCTCATTTTTGCTGCTTCTAAGGAGACTTTTAACAAATAGACGCTGAAGCGGACAATCTATGATGGACTGAAGAAGTCACGAATTCATCCAAAATAATACAAACAACCATTTCTAATACAGCTGAGATTTGTATGCAGGAATTTCAGGTTATTTTAAGATAGTACTCCTATTGTCTTTGGGGTCACGACTATACAATCATGTACAACGATGCACAGTTTTTTGATTTCGTACTCCCTTTAGAATCTTTTGGATATGTACGATTATTGAGTTATTCGCGAGGTTACATAAGGAAGTTTGGAACATGTTTTGTGAGCTGTTGAATGAATGCAGTAATTAAAATAAATGGCAGATGTATTAAATAAAAGTTCATTTAAATATCAGTTTCCATAGTTTGGTGAGTACATGACTGACTGCCAATTGGCCCCGAACCCTTTGCCTTAGCGTATGATTCCTAGCGGTTCGTGCCATACCACTTAAAAAAAAGGAACGCACCTTTTAAAAAATCAAACAAGTATAATAGGTCTATTGTTTTTCTGTGCTCTAGAAATATTGAAAATGTTTTCGGGACGGTTACCAGTGTTTAATGGGGAACGCAAGAAGTATGTCTCCCGTCGTAGATGAAAATGATATTAGTGACACAAATTTAATGCATTCCAACATGTGCAACCATCTACCTAGAAGACGTGAGGTTACTTAGCCGATCCGAAACGGTTTACTGACTAACCTCCCGAACTTACCGAAACTTCAGCATTCGCTGCTTGCTGGTAGTTGTTTGCCACTACCAGCCTCTGTCGAGCAGTCAAGAGATGAGAAGTTCACAAAACTATTATGATAACGGCCAACGTGTGGGTTTGTACTTAGGCGCGCTTGTGCGTATATGTACAGATGGAAAAAGTGCATCTGGGAGACACCCCTGAACGATGTGAACGAATGTTGGCCGCAAAGTGAAAAAGACAAGTCATTTATAGTGATCTATTAATAACTGACTAAACAGAGTGCACGTCTGGTTGGAGGTAAAACGCGATCGATCGGCTTGACAGAGGAGTAACCCGTACTCCATAATTGGCGATTGATGCACCGTTTGCGAAACGATGGAAAGAACCAAGCAGCGAACACGGAAGCATTTGCTAGCCATGTACAATATTGTCGCAAACAATTACCCCTTTGTTTTTTCAAGCCCTCCCTTTCCTCTCGGCTTCTATACCTGCGCTTAGCCTCACAGTCGTTCCCAAGTGCACACCAAGTAAAATTCAGCACAGCGTTTTACTAGCATGATATTTTTCTTCATTTACGTATATGAGAAGTGCGCAGTTATAAAGTAACCCATTCTCATAAAATGCACGTACGGCTACAGCAACTGCAGTAGCGTATGGCACCTTATCCGATGGGTACCACGCGTTTCACAGCCGTATACGGTAGGTTACTATTGACTGAAGTCCGATGCTTGATGTTCAACAAGTTACAAGCAAGTTGAAGCAATGCCGTCCAAGTTGACAAGATAGATTTTAAGTTAGTGGCGATGATCGTAGCTAATGAACCTCACTGTCCAAGCCATTGGGTTAGTAGCCCCTCTGTATTCTACTGCTGCCCCTAATGGTGTCGGCGTTCCCGTTATACCTTCGGTATGCACCCTCTTTTATAGTGGTGAACAATGACAAACTCCACTGATATTCGGGTGACCAGTGGCCAAAAGCATCGTCATTTACTATTGCACGCGCTATACATATGTGTATAGAGGAATTTACGTTGCTGCGTTTGCCGAACCTCACGAGAACGCTGCGATTTGGACCATCTGCGACTCCTGGAAGAGACGAAGACGAGGGAAGCATCAACAGGTTTGATCTGGGCTTCGCGCCAGCGATCGCTAGGGCTTACTATAGCTGCTGCTGCCGCCTCAGATGAAATGGATAGGCAGTACATAGCTATTGCAACGAATCAGTCGTAATGCTGACCGAACTTTCAGCTTATTAGCGTGGCATATACGTAATTGTAGATGTTGGATACTGTTGGCTGCTAAAGGGAAGCAGTTGGCGTAGTTTCGTATGTTTAATGTGGGTTGGAAGAGGCCTTTATAATAAAGATCAAATGCATACATTTACGAACAGGTGATTGCTCTTATTGGAGATGCTTTGATGACCAGTATTCGGATAGCTTTACTACGTCACGGGCCTGTCTGTCCTAAGGGAAGATTATATAGGAAGATTATACTTGTTTGCTCTTCAAGGCAGGTCATAATTCACAGCTTCGTGTCAGTTACAAATCGTTCGTTGTGGACACTACAGCTATCATCGATTTACAGCCCATCATCAGCTATAGCGCTTGTACGGCTTCTGTTTGGCCCCATAAAAGTCACTGGAGGTCTTCGCGTTCTAGCAAGCACCCTGAATCGCCAATAAATCTCTCCAGTGTGAGCTAGCGAAAATTGGTAAGTTTTACATAACGTTCCAACAGCCTGGCTAAACGTAAAGCCCTCACTATTTTTCGAGTCTCACGTCAGCTATTGCCAGCAGACATACCTATCGGACGCTTGGCTTCCAGCGTGAAACGAAGTGTGTTCCTGCCTGAGTTCGAGCCTAGATGATAACGTGTCCCTAAAATTAGCAGGAAAATACGTTGCCTATTAGACTATCACAGGGACTAGTCGTAAAGTCCTGGGAGCAAGCTCTGAGTGTTCCCGAGAATGTGCCCTGTGGCTGAATAAAATTAGTATATATGCCCGCACCTCAGCCTAGCGTATCTTTGTTTGAAGATCGGCCAGTGACCTGATACAGTCTATAGCAATAACTGAGTAAAGTCGTTGATACTACTGTATCTAGGATATAACGCAACGGATAATGTCGTTGTGATTCTACAAGGTGGCTGTTTTGTTTCCTGTCAAAAAAAAAACAGTCGATAACGGTTTGACACCAATGTAAATAAATTCTTTCGTCAGACAGAGCAGCAAGCCCGAGCTGTGATCGTAGTACTTGCTTTGACGGCTTGTAGATGAAGCCAGAGCAATGATACAGCGACAGGCTATTGGCTATATAGAGGGTGTTAAATGCCTATATGCCGAAAGGATTGACAGCATTTGGAAACATTGGAAGTATAATATCGGTCCGTTATTGTAAATTCGGGGCACACTATACCGCAAGCGATTTATACAAAGCAGGACGCCTATGGTGGATGACTCAGTACCAAACTGCTAGCAAAGACAAGTGAAGTCACGGAAGGAGAATAGTACAGGAGCTGTAAAATTATAGCTAAACGGAATTCAACGATATACGATGGATATGACTTTTTTATTACCCTTACTGATCATAAGAATTACCGCTGAATTTTGTTGCTAATTTTAGCTAATTCATGAAATTTTTGTTCTATCCATCTAGAGCCAGCGGAGCGTACGTAAAATATTTAATTGAGAAACAACGCTGGTCTCTTACAATCACGATTATATGTTTTCGGATTCCAGAGACCGACAAAGTACTGCTCTAAATGTTGCTTTCGAGTCCCTAAAGATGAAAAGCATCTGAGCTAAGCTCGAGACAGTCGACGGCAAAAACGGCGTTGGCCGCTATTGCCGCTGTAGGAACCAGACGTATGTTTTGTGGGGGAGTGTCTATAGAGGAGAAATAATTTGATTTTTGAGCGGGAAGGTATGCACATCAAGCGTCTGCTCCGGAGAACCCTAAGTTACATCCTGTGTGCGCAAGTTTGCGTGCGGCTGTTTTCAAGGCTTGCGTTGTAACATCGTCTATGTTAGGACAAAGGGGCCTGCAACAGCTACGATAGCCGTAAGAGGAGGAGGAGGAGGAGGAGGAGGGTGAAGTTCCTACGGAGCATGGATGTAACGTTCGACGATGGTAAAGAAACTGTGGCCACGGTTGTACTAAGTAATGGCTAAGAATACAATCGTTTTTATTTAAAGAGTTCTTTGACTCTCTATAGACACAAATTTTCAGTGTGAAGAGTCTGACGTGATGAGGCAGTTCACTCGATACGCAGCGTCCACAAGCCGTTTACATGCATCTACTAACATCTAAAGGATAGGATATTACGTCATCACGGTTGATCATGCAGAAGGCGCGCGAACCGTTAGAAGGTAGACTGTTGTGCAGTGTGACAGACTTCTTTGATGCGATGACTGAATCCCAGCGCTGAGTGCATAACGAGGTAATACTCTCTGGTATTTCTTCGGTCAGTTTGTCTTCGACAGAAGCTAGCAGAAGCTAGTGATTGTAGAAGTGTTAAGACCATCCGATGAAGAGGATTCGTTCGAAAAAGGCCGAACTTGTATCCGCTTACAAAGCCAGACAATAAACGCGACCG
Organism: Varroa jacobsoni; assembly: GCF_002532875.2. Classification (NCBI taxonomy): domain Eukaryota; kingdom Metazoa; phylum Arthropoda; class Arachnida; order Mesostigmata; family Varroidae; genus Varroa; species Varroa jacobsoni. Next base: position 50,278 of record NW_019213018.1, on the reverse strand, counting down.
ACCGAACGGACAGCTGCTGTGATATTTGCTACATCGATGTGGCAAGCCATACGGGCGCGGCTTTGGTAGCTAATGACAGATAGCGGCAGCGCTGGTTAATAACAGGATCGGAGTCAGAGCTCGTGCAATACGCGCGCTAACCGATAGGTCTATTGCTATAGTAACTTAAATCGCTACAAGGTGTAGTGTTCGCATAGTCTAAAATATGTTAAATTTGTAGTATGTTGCTGTTTATGTACAGTTATGCTAGACTGCTCATAATAGTAATAATAATAATATTGGTTTCTTATGTGTCGATCGTTTATACAGTGAAAATTTTACCCTATATTATCGTTATTGGCTCTTGACGAAAAACCATTCTGTTTTTATGAATCTCACTGATGCGTTAGGTCTGCTTCAGGCCATGAGATTAATTTTGATAATAATAAAATTATATTTGTTATATTCACAAGCTACTAGCGCGTTTCTGCGTATGGTTATAATATTCTAAAGCATTAAGTATATCACTTGAGAATAAAAATCGAACGGCTGTGGGCGGCTGCTTTAGGGAAGACAGGAATTACCACCTTCCAGATGAACAGATCGCCTGACATAACTGTGGGCTACGGTCGATTAGCTAATAACCAACACTACCCGCACGAACACCATGAAACAAGCGATATGGGGGCGTTGGAAGAAGCCATGGTTCTTATCTCCAAGGGTCTTTTGTCTAAATTCCGTATAACTTCTGCAATACGAAGCGCACGGCAAATATATTCCGGTCGAGCTTCTGATGGAAATGGTTGATTACTCTTGTTATTGTTATTATATACTACCTACTAGCATTACTACGCATGAGCAATTTTTTACTCAGACTATATGCTTTTCCGCAATATCATTCGCACAGGTATACTGCACCGGTTCGAGTTCTATCATGACTTTCAACGTCCTATTGCTTCATTCGGACTGCTTTTTGATCCACCAAATAAAGGAAGCCTAAGTAGGAACTGGTTCAAGTGACACTTTGTTGTGGCCTTCTTCTCTATATAGAGATAAATTTAGCATCTATTACCGATTTGTCTAGATTATGTAGCCTGTGCACGTTGTTTTTTTTCCATTTAATATCCATTAAAAGGTCTCACTTTTGTTGGATTGACCAGTTGGAGGTTACCTTTACGCGTAATTCAAACGTCAGGCTTTTAATGTTATTGTCTTAGGCCTCCAATTAACTGCGGTTGTCTGTTCGTGTAGTACGATGGAGCACTAAAAGGAATCCTTCAGTACAATAAGTTCTAATACGTTACTTGCTTTAGATACTTAATCCTTAGACATACAAGAGCAACGTAAATGTCTACTAATTACCACAGCATAAAGGAATGGGTTCGACGTTTTACTAGGACGCTGTTACTGAATTAGTTTTCGCTGAAGGCGAATCCTTTCCATGTCTTTACTCCATGTTTCCATTTACTAGTATTTACACGTAAAAAGCTTAAGAGAGTCTGAGCTTCCCTTCAGCCTTAAAATAATAGATGTTATAATTAATGCTAGTAGCAGCATATCCTTCTTCGCACGAATTGTTCAGTAATTATGTATCCCTAATGAAACCCCGGTCTCTTTAAACCGGAAACTTGGCCATCTAAGCCACCGACATAAAAAGTCATTGCATATAGCACAGATCAGGTTATCTTTGATTGGAGTTTACCTTTCGGCAACACCTGTCTTGCTAAACGTTTACCGCAAGTGGTCAACTAAAATGCGTTGGGTAGCTAGGGTTAAATATAACGCTCAAAAAATATGTGTATATATATAAACTCTGCGATATGGCTGTCTTACAATGAATTGACTGCGGTAAAATATCCTAAGGAACTGGACGCACAACTCTGCCCTAGTCGTTTACGCCAATGGCTATAGCCGATGTTGGAGGGCACTGTTTGTATAGCACACATTATTGTATGAAGCAAAGAATGAAAAAAACCTTAGACCGCTTTTTACCGGATAGGTGTCAATTATTTAGAAGTTTTGCTAGTTGCAACTGCCCCACCTAACATTTTTACCCAAGTCTAAAAACGAATTAAACCCTATGTCAATGATCATTATGGCAATAAGTAATGTTGGTGTCAGTTGAGAACTCGAACTGAACCTTATCAAAGATCTGGGGTTTATAGCGCCTCTATTAAGTTTGCTTGTTCATGTTTCTGACAGGATATTGAAAAATCTACATAAAAAAAAGTAAACACATGCAATCAAATGGAATATCTTTAGCACGTATAGTGCACAAGCTGTATGAATAATTAAGCCCTGTACTTATTTGTCGCCTAAGTACTGCATGCATGCTTTTGTCGTCTTGGAATCAAAATGTACGTTTCATTTGCGATCTGTCTTGAGATACACAAGCCAGAAGAAGTAGCATACGCTTCTTCGGCTCACATCTCGATTTGTGGATTCAATAAGATAAACACAAATTGAGATCTGCCATACTGTTTTGGGCTTTCTTCGAGGGGCAACCTAGGGACGGATACGCGGGTTGTAGTTAATGGAGGCTGTTTTGTTTTATCACACTCACGAATATGCTAGCAACTCATACGGGATGTAAGTAACACTTTGCTTTTCCGTCAGCCGTATTTTGGATACGACTTCTTCCATAAAACCCCGCCAAATGCAAATCAGTACGAGAAAATTTACAATAAATATTCTTTTGGCTCTGTTTCTGCACTGATGATTCTTTGCTGATTTTTTTGAAGTTGGATCGCCGCTGATCAGTCGCGATTTGCTTATTCTAGAAAAGCGTTCGAACGTCTAATTCTCTGAAGAGTTTCATGAGCGACAAATTGTAACAAATACATGACGACGTATAGTCACAATCAATACCATTAGATACACACAGCTTGCTCATGCCTGTAATTGTTATTGTATCCTCGTCGTTTTTACTATTAATACTGTCCTGTCGTCGTTCACCGTTATGGGGTACCGTTGTGGGGCGACTGCGACCTCTATCGCTTGTGCGCTCTAGTTGGCTCCTCGACGCAGGCGGCTGATAGTGGTGGCCACATTAACGGCGGTGTGCAGATTCTTATTGCCGTTCAGCTATTATGGATGTCCACCATCTTCATTGAAGAACTGCTAGGGTTCATTTCGCGGGTTGAACAACCTATTGCCAAAACTCCCTGCTGCTCTAAATGAACGAAACCAGGTGAAAAGTCAAGCACTAGTTATTTGATATGCCTTATCTGGGCGTGATGTACTTAAGCCAAATACAAAGCGTTGAGTAGAATTGATTTTGCTTAATCATTGGGTATCAATGCATCACTCTTCACCCTCGGCTATATCAGCTATCATTCTAGAAGATACGCTAGAAAACGGCCTAAGCCTCTAGGCAGTCGTAAGAACGTTGTTATGAGTCATAGGGCCATCGTCAATGATTTGCATGCTTTCAACTCGGTTATTATTACTACTAGTATTATAATTGTTATTGCCGTTATAGACTGTTGCTTCATTTGCCGTGTTTGTTTGCGCTGTACTTTTTTTCTCAAATAACGCTGCGGTCTATCACCTCGACTAGCCCTAGACACAGTAGGGGTACTCATTCACCTATATTCTACCACATAATTAACTGTCTCTGATTGATACTGCATCGCGTGCATACGAATTGCCTCGTATATATAGCATCGCCATGTGTTGCGGTATCGATAGTGAGCTCCCGTCTTGTCACTGCTCGAAACAGACACTGTCCTTATAGTCAGGCCTGCGTTTTCACTAGCAGTTGCTTTTTCTTCTTTGTGTTATATAGTCACCTTTGTTACTTGTCATTCAATAGCCACGTCTTTAGACGTAGGTCCCCGTCAGCCGATTCACTTCTAATGGTCTCGATCATTGTGACCTTGATCCTAGACATTGTATTCGCGTAGGCGTCTGTGTGACACTGTACACATTCTGTCACAGAGGGTAACTTTGTTTTAAGCCACCCATTTAACGAACGTGTTCAACTCAAGTTCATTGTTTAGGAATTTTAACGAAAAATTCTTAATACCCTGATATTCCGTATTCCTCGCTATATTCATTATCTTACTTATCTGATCAAAAACAGATGGCGGTGTAAGAGGTGCTGCTAAAGATGTCCTCGTTGATCTATAATAATAGCGATACACAGTGTACACGATGTGTGGTGTAAACACTAAACTGCTACTATTTTTCTCTTAGTTATCGTAATTCGTTGCTGTGGATCAGCCGGCCAAATGCACGCTGATATCCTGATATCAGCCTTATAGTACTTAGAACAAGTCCTATGCAAATAAGACATTGCCTGATCACAGCCGAGCAAGCATCTCGTTACAGTATAACATAGCCTGGACTCAGGCCATTTTACGCAGTTCGTCGAACATTTCAAAGACAAGCGCATCCTATAAGTTAAGCTGTGAGCAGAAGGTCCCTCTGGCTGTAGTAGCCGTTGACCATCCCTGCACCAGAGAACAGTTAACTCGGTCGTCGTACAAACACAGTATGTACGTACATGCAGTCGTGTACCTCGTTCCAATAGAGATCTTAAGAGCATTCTACATTTCATTGTGTACCCTTTGACTATGCGGTCTTTTAGACAAATGCTTATTTATTTCACACTCTGTTGATGGAAAATTACCTGTTAGTACTTTCGGTTACATCTACATAGCCCGCGGCACGAACGTACCAGTTGTTCTCGAGTAGGATACTTCGCGTCGTCCATGAGTTTATTTTCCTATTGACGACACATTCGGACGCACATTTCTCTACAAACAATATATACATAATCAAAGAGCAAACAAGAAGAAGGAAAACACTTTTCCTTATTAGTACACTTATCTAAAAATTGTTATTGTATGTAGTCTATGCGAAAAACTTGAAAACTCATTTTAGGCTTGAAATACATTTTTAAATTAGGTATTTTCAGTACCTTCTGATAACTGTCTGTCGACAAGACAATGTTACGGACGACTCACGCAAGGTTTTTTTATCTATGAACTTACCACAGTTGTATATACAACTCAAAAGCCCGGAGCTTTCCAATGTTATACCTTGTGCATATGTACAAGGAAGGGTAAAGGCAAAGTTACTCGAGTCGCATCACGTATAATTTGGTGAGCTCTTGCAGAGCTTCTCCTGGCCCTCGAAACGGGCCTCTAGAAATTGGTTCCGAGTGACAGTTGCTCCATAAACCCATGTAACTTGATATAACTTTGAACGTGGCTTGAATCTAGACGGGGCTTCAGGCTCGTGTGTTACTCCGTTTAAACAAGATGCACCTATAGGGGATGGTAAATGCAGGTTAATGTTTAAGCTGCTCTCTTCGTTTTGAGTTATGTCCGGTATCGCCGTTAGGCATCAGACGGCTGATCAAGTGTGTCTATGTTCAATTCGGTCTTAGACCGCAACTTGTCCTTAAGATTAGCAGGCAAACACGTTAGTCACTAAGCTATCATGGGGACACGGATGTCCCTCTCCTATTTCGTTTCTTGCTGGGAGCCAGCCGTCTGATAGGATGCGGCATACCGGAGGTAGAACGGGAAACCTCTTTTGATCTGGAACTGCTAAATCTAGAAAGCATGAGCTCTGTAATGCTTTCGATTTGATGCCTCCATATATATATATATATATATATATATACGTTTAGCAAAATACAGAAACTGGTGTGCCCCACGCTTACTAGGCCAGCTCATACTTTGTGTACCTTAAATGTTTTGAGACCTTGACTAGTTATGTATTCTACTAATCTTTCAATGGGTTACTGATCCAGTCAGTCTTAACGGTGCCGAAATGGGCTGAGCTAAGTAGCTCAGCAAGAACTTAATTTAGAGCGGGTCATCTCACTTAACACTATTGATTATGTGTGCCTCTAATTTGATTTATCTTCTCGGTTCCGTAGAGTTGAATTGATCTTCAATCAGTGCGTAAAAGCATAACGAAATCGAGTTCCGGGAAATATGTTTCGCAAACCTAGAAACTGGCAAGCAATTTTATTTTCCGGAAATGTTTGATAGAAGCTATATATAGAGTTTTCATCGTAGAAGCTTGCAACTTCGAGCTGTAAAAATAGTTCAATTGCGTTGATAAATAAACATACATTCTACATCGTGTCTATTAGTAGTCGATGATTCAATGATAATCTGATTCTTTCCGTATATCGTACTATATGCACTGGCTCCCATATATGAAGAACGAGGATCTGATTGTTGCAAGTAGTCTTTGTGTTAATGTGATGTTGTGCTTTTGTTAAAATTTACTTAAAGTGAGTGAATTTCGAGGAGGGATACAAGGCTAATGTGCGCATCTTCAAATTCATTATGCATACGCCCAACGAACGACGGAACAAAGTACAAACACCGAATCTCGTCAATATACATACGTTCTTGAAGTTCACAAGCACCCGAGGTCACGGGTCATCAGTGAGTACGTACGCATCGCATCCTTTTTATACCCCCGTTTTTCGGCCGAAAACGTATGTCTGCTTGCCTGATGCCACTCTAAGCCGTCGTGCGTCCTTTGTGACGCAATTTTGCACTAGCGACCTCGTTTTTTTCAAGGGAAGAAACGCTCGTTCCACATATGTTGACTTTCTTGGTAACCTTGATAGTTACTAAGGCTTGATTTTAAATAAAAATAAGAAAAAAATTGCTTATTGCATTTATTCTTGTGTAAACAGTTCATATTACGAAACAGAAGCAACAAATAAATTTCTATCACGCGCGATTGCAGAGTTTTGAATGTTGTGATCGCAGCGAACGTCCCATAGCATTAGGTTGACTAAGGTAAGCCATGAAAGACGTGCAGGCGCTTCATCCCCTGAAAGAACCAACATCAGTTAAGTTGGTCAATCACTGTTGCAGCTTCTGAGTACTTTTATCGCCCTAATTTTCCCACGTGCTATTATGACTACTGAAAATGAAAAAGCCCACAATCCGAATTGTCGTAGCCGAGTAACGGAGTATACACGATGTAATAAACTAAGTTCTGTGTTGGAGGTAGGTTAGGTTGCAATATTAAGAACAACGAGACAAAATAACAACGAAGAGAACAGGATACCGAGAATAAGTATAAAGAAATCTATTTACAGCAGCATTCAAGGGAGTACGGAGCAAAAGGCTATATTACTTTGTGTAGTAGTAGAAGAATACTTAATGAAACAAACATTCTAAGTAAGAAAGAAGTAAGAACTTTATCATTGTTGTCTGTTTTATTTCGCTTTTGGTCTATTTATCTAGAACAGATTGCGTTCCTCTGACACCTGCGATAGTATACAGCATGTGACAAGACTTGTCGTTCGACTAGATACTTCTATACGACGTTGCTTCGTGCGGTTGATGTCTCGTGTTCTTTGTGGATTCTCCTTACTCTCTCGGAGCATCGGCCACTACTCTGGCTACAGACAAAAATACATAATGACCGATAGCCTCGTATCACACAGGGTGGCGAACCGTCATCTTCGGTTCTTTTCCCTTAAAATAGCGTGAGAAGCAGTGGCGGAGGTGGTGTGGCATTATTGTGTTCTTTAACTATACTCTTATTATGGCTGATATTTTCTAACTGCAATTTATGGCAAGGGTTTTATGAAAAATGTTTAGGTTCTTGTCGCCTGCTTTCATTTCTGCTTAAATACGGTATCTTGCTTTGTTAGAACGCTTGCTAAGTGACCTGTCGAGGTAAGCAGTCGGGATGCAGCTGTCTACCTAAGAGAAGAATATTTGGATAGGATCGACCTAGAGTAAAGAACTAGAGTATTTTTGGCGTTAGTAGTTGTGGATCATAGAGCAGGCACTCGATCTCGATTGTCGTATTTAAACGTGTAATTCCACTGGATCACTTCTATTTTTGTACTAATAAGATAACAGATAAGGGCATTTTTGTATGATATAGATTTTCGCAGAACGACCTGTTGTCAGGGCAATAAACGTAACACAATTACTAAGCCAAATTTACATTTGTCAAGTGAGCCAAGACTTCGGTTCACCCTGAAATATGTTGTCAATCTTGAGTTTTGAGCTTATGAATCATCGCTAAGTTTGATGTTTAAAGTGAAAACACCTTAAAGTGCTCAATAGAACTTCTGTAATATATAAGTACTATGAACTTACTGCCATTCTCGCAATAGCAACATCGATATGCAAAACTTGATTTGAACTGAGTGGTGTACAGCATGAGTGCTACTAATTCTAACAGAAATATCGAAAACAATGTCTATCTTAACTCTTTTTATCCAGTAAGTTTGATCGCTTTACTTTGATAATACATAGCTGTTCTTGTAAAGCGGGCCGCCTGACGTATTACTACGTCGATAAAGCTCAATGATACACGGCTTACTCTGCGACTCGGTCGAATATTGCCACCGCTGTAAACATCCATTGTTGACGGAGCGTCGCTGCAGGTAACCTGCTCTTGTGAGGGGTGACATTGTTATATCATTATTAGTATTTTAGCAGTTTGTAGGCAAAAGGCTGATTTATACAATCGTGAAAATACTTGACTCTGACATTGCGTTACAGGTTTCGATATAAGAGGCGGCTTTGGTAAGGCCCCCTCTTATAGAAAAGCGGGGTTTGTTTCGAATAATTATTGGGACGGAGAGGTATCGTCAATTGCTCAATATAGCAACTAACAAAACGTCCCATTTTTACCTAAACACATCGAGGCTCTTCGACTTAATGATGCTCTAAGTAAACATATGCTGCCATTCTTTTTTCGCTATTATCTAGCGTAATTACTTGCTCTGGCCGAGTCTAAAGTTTGAAGCCAAAAGTGCCGCAATTGTTCCATTAGCCCGTAGCGATGGCAGGCTGCAGCTGTCCTTGTGATTTCATTGCGTATTTTTTACTTCTCATCAACGGAGCTCATCCATTATTGGAGTTATTCTGTTACGCGATCTTATTTTAGCAGATCAGTCATACTCATTCCTTGCATAGGTACGTCGCATCGATTGTTCCGTTGCCTTAATGCATGTTCTACTATGCTGTTACTCTGACACAGGTCTTCCAGAGGTTTGCCTTAATTATTCAATCGGTTACTAGGTCGGCACCATGCTACTGTTATCTCCTTATATTGTTCTTTTATTTTAAGGTCCCCAGGTTCGTATTAATAATAGGCAGCCCAAGAACGAAACGAAGTAAGCAATGTGGGAACAACAATATTTTTGAGAAACACTCGGTCTTTACGGGAAGCCAATTACAGACAATGTCTTCGCGGAAGAATAGAAAAAAATTTACTTTTTTAAAAAATCTCTTTATGTGGCTGGCTGCTATGTGAGGCTATAGAACTTACACATATATGCATTTCATAAACTGTCAGCTAACGTTAACAATCCTCCGCGAACGTTTCAAGATTTCCCCAGACCACATTAGGATCCACGGGAGAGCTTTTTCCCTAATATTTTCAGCATAGAAAGACGCTTCGTATGATTTGTTTTACTGTAAAGCTTTCCATATGGTCCGAACACATTTAACGTACCGGTATAGCGCATATCCTACGCTAAATATGTGAGACTTCAATTACATCTTTAACAGGGCCGAGAGACGTACAACAAAATGGCTTAGCCAAACTAAAGTAAATATCGTTTTTCTAATTTTTTTCTTTGAGTCTCACCTACGTCCTAAATTGTGCCTCCTGGCTATTATAAAACATCGGCATTTAAGACGCTTTGTAGGTTATATTCACATCATCATCACATTCAGTGTCTCCGGTCGATAAACTCGTTGGACAGATGTTAAAAGGCGAAAGAAGGAAATAATTTTTTGATATTTTTTTTGAAAATGATCCCTTGTATTGAAAACAACAATTGAGTTAATAGTCAATATTTATAGGAACGAATGTCGACTATAACAACCCTATTTTAAAAAGGTCACGTTCTCGATCTGTGCAGGCGTCTTTTTGCATTTAGCGTAACTGCTCCACGTTGGGTCACAAGTGCCGCTGTGGAACTCACGCGTGTAATCCACTCCGTTATCTTTCTATTTTTATAATTTATTCACTAGGCCTAAAAGGTGTCAACTCATAATAAGTGATGCTACCTCAAATACTTCAGTATGAGGATCTTCACATTAACCCTACCCCTGTCAAAGATTTGAACCAATCATTGTGCTATCCATTCATCCTTTTCTTGAGCATATTTTTTTGCCATGAAACGATTGAAGATGAGCCTGTGTCTTCGGTACCGCACAGTATGGAGTCCTTCTTGCCTGTCACCAAAAAAACAGTTCCCGCCGTTTTCGAACGGAATTCAAAAAACGCGTACCGGGTACTGTTTTTTTAAAGCTGTCACATTCAGGCTGTCATTAGAGTAAAATGATCACTTGTCCAGTCTGTTTGTGCTGGGTGGATTCGACCTATAGACCTTCATCCCACTCGGCTCTTGCACGCCCATTAATTCCATACCCAGAGCCAAGATCGATAGGCCTGACTGGGCCAACTGTGGCACAGGGGCAGAAGCGCAACTGGAGACTTTTTACTATCACGTCCCCTCGTTTTTGAAACTTTTTCTGCTGGCAGGTGGGTTTACGGTATTTGAGCGAACACCAAGCATTATCGAATATTTCCGCGTTGGACCAACCCTCGCTAAATTTGAAAACTACTTCTTTGCCCGACAAAACGGACGCCTTGCATTGTTCTCACGTCTTATGCGGCTTCTGAATCCGAGGAAGATTTTCATAAGATAAACTGGCAAATAACATTTAAATTAAGAAGTCTCGAAGACTGGTCAAATTGGCACGAAGGGCCATCCTCGATACATCTAGGTTTTTGGAAGAAGAAGTCAATGAACATTTTTAAGTGGAAAATATGAATTGCCAAGAAAGTCGTTGAGGTAAGGCTTGCCGGTTTTTGCTGATAGGTGCTATTTATATAAACAACCTGGCTAGGAAGAAAGAAAAACTAGAAAAAAATGCTTGGTGGCATAAATAGCATGAATGTTCTTCGTGAACCTATATTAGTTATTAATACCCATGAGCAGAGAATCGCTACTGATTTCTTGCTTTATCTCTATTTGCTCATAGCTCACCATATCTGGACCTTAATGTTTGTCTCAACAAACTAGATGACGGATGAGGCAAATCGATATTTTTCCCTAATTGACTCTCAACTCTGTCTCCTTCAACAGACTGCTGTTAGCGCGTCTGCCAGGCTAAGGCGCTCAATACCAGAAATCTGAAGGAACCGAGCAGGAGAAAGGATTATGAGTATATTTATTAGTGCTCTTCTTTTTCCCTAATGTGTCTATGCTTAGATCACCTCTATATCCCTTTAACCAGTAGAAAAGTACTTCACAGTTGCGCCGTGATGGAAATAGGCATCATGGAAATCCGTGATGGAAATCAATGGCAGCCGGCTGAAAAGGTCGACTCTGTCGCGCAAGATAAGAATACGGCATTTTACTTTCACTTGTAAAATTTCGATTGTCAATGTATTAGTCAGCCAAGCACTGCTCAGACACGTGCACTTCCTTTACAGCACTGACTGGAATCAAACATACGTTGTACCTGATCTAAGTACGTATTTGTTTTCGCTGCGTGCTAGATCCGTCGTATGTGACAGTCATATGATTTTTGATTGGTCTCAGCTACTTTGAATGGATGCAGCCAACTAATTGAATAACCAACAATGTTAAAGAATGTTAAATAACCAACAAATTGAAGTTAAATTTTGGAGACGCATGATGATCGTTCGTCTAACCAAATTGTCCTATTTTATTGCTGCCATCGTAGTTCTGAAATCTATGAACGAACGTCAGGCACTTAATGAGTAATCTACAAGTGTGTATCACAATGTCCTATTGGTTGGGAATAGCGCAAGCTGAGCTCACAGCTTTACTTTTATACCTAGAAATTAATTTTCCGAAAACGGAATGCATACCCAAACGGACTGTTCGCCCCGAAAACAATTATAGAGCGAATCAATTTTCCTTGAAGTAATAATATCATCGGAAGTTTTTTAACACTCCAGATAGATTCTGGAAAATTGCTTTAAACATTATGCACACGACGCTGTACTTCAATTGCCAGAGCGAACAAGACTAGGTAATATCGCTTAATCGCCTCAAGATTTATCCAGAACAGTGGACTCAGGGACCCGCGTCTTGCCCTCGGCCCCAGTTCCAGTTTGTGGGTAACTCCTACTGTATATTTATTGTATGGCTAAGCTGACCTCTTCGCAAAGTTCAAATGTCACTTTATGAATTTCTTGTAAAAAAGATCTAGAGGAAAATCTACATGTTGACTCACTAAACCTAGCCGGAACATAATAATTTAGCAATACGCAAAACATATGTTGATCGTGTGATTAAACCCTTTTTAATTAAAATTATTATTTTTATTAAAAATAAAAGCAGAAAGCCTAAAGTCTCATTTCTGTGGCCGTCAAGCCTGAACAAGCACAACTGCAGGACGAATACACGCAGCGATTTATAAAAAGATAGCGGCGCCACTTTCTTCCTGCTTGTCCAAATTGTTCCCATAATTGCATGGTGGATCGGACTGGGCATTTTATATCGAGATGATCATAGTTTTCAATAGCTGGGACAAAGGCAACGTTCGTAGATAACTACAACGATTTCTAATATTTTACTGATACCCTTCTTACAGACCCGTTCAACAATGAGCTGCACTGCAAGTACCTTGATAAATTAGGATTTTACTTGCCCACAGACGCCTATAATAGTTATTTTGATGCAAACAGCACCAATTTCGTGCCCAGGTTTATTTAGTGCGTGCTTGCCTATAAACCTTATAGTATATAGAGAATTTACTAAAATATATAACTATATACTGCGTGGCAATAATGCATGAATAAAGGACTCATCCGCACAATTCCCTTGTTTTAATAGGTCGTGTGTTTCGGTCGGCCTTTCATTGAGTTCATTCAATCTGTACAATTATAAAGAAATTCATATGAAGGTGTTTTTTACAACGATGCATGAGGTGTGGCGAACAATCGAGCCGGAGCGGCATGCGACCGATCTCTTTTCTAATGCAAATGCCGTATTGAATTAGCTCAAATTTCCTTATCACGGGGTTGTAGCGAAATTCAATGGGGTGATGCTGGACTCTGAGCGCAAAATTGGCGCCGCACAGACGAGACGACCTTCAGCCCGTCCTCGACAGAAGCGCCTAAAACTCCAAGCAAGGATTTCGAAAATTACGAGATTGCGCAGTTGCCTAGAACGGAACCGAAGCCTTCGCTGTTCGCCGTTATGCGTCGAGTCGACGGTCGATGGTAGAGTTTAAAACAATAAGAAATGTTTAAAACGTTGAATACCTGAGCGATTCTCTGGCGTCGCGGAATACAAGCTAAATGTCAAATCAGGACTGATAAAAAAAATAAGTGATAGCATGAAGAATACGTAAGATATAGAAAGAAAAAAAAAACAGCGACGTTGTGACGCAGCAGTATGCACAGAAGTCTGGGAGGTTAGCATTCCCGGATGTCAATTAGTTGCCTAGAGAAACTCGTTATGAATCCTTTGTGTGGTTAAATTCAATACCATTCATAAATAAAGTCAGGGCAAGAGAGGCTCAGAGTAGTCAGATTTATGATTTTATGGCCAAAAAACAGTAGGGACAGCGCAGGCATTTGGACATCAAATACAGATTTTCATTTGTTTACAGAGAACGAATGATGCCGTTCTCATTTTTCCTGTTCCATCCCAATATGAAATCGAATTTTTTTTGGATCAAGCGTCTCTCAGTCAGTGCAATAGTTACCTTAACCTTTGTTCGTCCGCTTTAAGATGGGCCCTAGGGAAACGTATGTCTTTTTATATCTCAAAAAAAAAGGTCACGCATCTACCGACAACTTGACAAAATATCACAATAATGACTGCAAACTCAACGAACACGACTATTGGTCTTGCAACGATATACTAGGAAGCTTTTTGGCGACTTAAAATGAACGAAGAATGAAGACCTATTGAACAACAGAGAAAATCGTGCTACTCCCTTCGTTCTTCGTTAGCTAACCATAGCAAAGCATCTACGTGTAAAATCTGAAACGGCTTTCAATCAACTTCTATATAGAATGGATTCGTCTAATATACTTTCTGCTCGAGAGTACGATGTTGGCTGGTGGACGTTTGCTTTAACTATGCTAGGTGTCTGACATGTTGAAAATGGACCACTTCAGCTCATCCATGATAGGCTGTTACATTTTGTTCTGTCGTTTGCCTCCTTTTTGCCTCACCTCCTCCAGTATGACCGAGTATAGAAAGGCGTTGTGTTTTTCTCTATCCATTAGTAAAATCTCAATTTCCTGAGGGAAATTTTGCATCGTCTTTTGCCATTGCACATTTGTTGTTCTCATTCGATACGTATTTCACTATTGTACAATGACATAATGACAAGAATAACAAAGATTTTTTTAAGGACATCGAGCCTTAAGGCAAAAATCCAACTACTGCTATTTGATAGCTTGCAATGGTCGTTTCCTTGGTCAAACTCCATACATAAACTGAATGAGGGTAAAGTTAAGAACGTATTGAGGTCGGTCGTGTGTAAGTGCCCAGTGTGTCGCTGCAACGTCCTTTTGCCGTAAGAGTGCTACTGTTCAAACCCTACAGGTTGAGCAACTTCGAACAAAAAAGAGATTCATAACTAAAATTTTGCCCAAACAAACACTCGAGACGTTTCGAAAAATAGAACGCACATATATTCCTCTAGCTGGAATGGGTAGTTCATAAAGCAGCTTAATAGCGTACTTTAATTTACATCCAATTTTAAAATTGATCAACGATTGCTCTTCTCGCCGTATTTGAGTAGGTCCAGATTTTCATAGTCTTCGTATTTTGGTGAAAAAAGAGGTAACGACCAACAGATGTACGTTACGCTTAGGTCGATATCAACATGTCGGCCTAAGTTTTATTCTAACTCCTAGGAGGATAGCTCAAAAATAGTGCACGCACGCGGCAGATGATATTTGTTATTTTACGAATATGCGGTAATATTAAGTAGTTAACGTAGTAGATTTAAATACATAAGAATAGGTGTATCATTTCAGCCGACCTTAGACGTGAGAGTATCTGTTACGTCTGAACGAAATGTAAGTAAAGCTATTCAACACATCATATTTGTCCTCGCAAAAGTAGGTACGATGTGAGCAATCCTCGAAGATAAATGGCACAGGTGATCTTTGCGAGAGTAACGTAAATTAGACAAAACAGGGACATTAGACAATAATATGCTGGTTGGTTTCTGGAATCAAAATAATAAAATATTGTGAACAGTCTTTCTCCCTTTCTCAGAAGAGACTCTTACATTTTCTGTATCCCAGGGTCAAATGCGATAGAAGTTAACAAAACCTCGGATACCTTATGTACCGTAATAGACGTCGAAAAGATAGAGGAACAATGTTAAGCCTGTTGCCCAGCGATTCTAGCTACTCACAAAAAGATCGCTGGTATGAAATGGAATGAAAATAGAGCGTTGTGCATGAGATGTTGTGGTGCTTTTGAATACTCTTCGGAGAGTGGGCGTCTAAAGAAAGTCGTTGTTTTGGTATCCAAAAGAGCCATTTGAGTTACCAACAAAGTTAACAGTTACAACACGAGACGTTGCCCTATATAGGTAGTGACTGGGGGCTGTGGATAATAGACCCACAACATAGATAGAGCCCCAGTTAGACTTGTATATACAGATGGTGTAACCGACGTGGGGCTTAATGTATAACTAAATATATAGACTATTGTTTCATTTGAGCTACACACGACTTTTTCGGAGTATACTCCTATTCAGCGTCTTCGAAATTAAACGAAAAATGCCTATTTCAAAAGGCTACAAACGCAAGTTTTGTTTGTTATAATTAACCCTTGGTCTATATAGCTTGGCAGATGCCCATTGATTCTTCAAAACTGCTGAGGTCGATATTAGCCTAAGTGAAGCTTGCTGGCAGTTCTCTTCTTGTGTACTCTACCCGTAAATCCTTGATCGCTGTAACAATTTGCATCGCAGTTGGGAAGATGTTGACGTGAAGCCGCGAAAAGTCCACGTACGCAACACGTAGAATATAATGTATGTGAATCAATGTACATATCTGCCATGTCGTGATTCGTTACTATATTTTGTATAGAAAATGTAGACTCTTTACGGGCCGATACACGCTGGACCGGGATAAAACCACTGGATAATGTGCGCCTCGTCTCAGATAGTGGGAAACTTTAACCGCTATCGACGTCGACGAACGTATGAAAAGCGTGCTTTTATGTTCGCCGTTGTCTGCCTCTAGCTGAATCTCTTTTGAACATTCAAAGGGGTAACATTGAGAGAATTTGAATGCTACACGAACTTCGAAAAAAGACGCACTTATACGTCCGACGAAAATCTTCTATCGCCGGCTCAATGCGCTCATCTTAGCCGGCCGAATCGCTACTGCCAATACCATTTTGACTTTTCAGCGTACACCCATGTGCAGACTTCGACCACCCTGTAAAAAGGTCACCATTCAGTACCTTCTTTCATTGCTCTGACTCAAAGCCCCCCGTTCATTCCCGTTTGTTCATCGTCGATAGGCGCGGTTGCCCTTTGGTTTTGGCGTATCTGTCGCGTGGATCCTTTATTGTCTTACTTATAAAAATACATTCTAGTCTAGGTATAGTGGATCTGATCTTCTGATAGAGAAATTGTCTTATCGAAAGTCAGGAAAGGTCCGGTTAATTTTCTAAAAATACCAGACAATGTTTGCGTCAACGCTTTCAATTTAATTTTTACCTCGGTTCATAGGGCTATTATAATTCATGCAGACCAATTAGGTTCCTGGATTTATTAGCATGTTTTATTAAGCGATCTGCTGGAAGTGAGAGATGAGGTACTTTGTCGAAGCCGAAAACAGTGACGAAGGAACTGACTGCACCGCTCTCCAATCGCTTCCAGCATGTTTTTTTAATTCAGTAGAAATAATATGATGAATAATTTCATCAGGCGGCAGTAATGATGGCTGCCGATAGACGCGCGGTCGGCAGTTGCATAGCAAATCTCCAATATTTTCACAGTTTCACGTTCGGGCGAACGTTGGTCTGCGCGCGAATCTATATGAAGTCATTGCGAACTTCAACTTCCAAATAATAATGCTCTTTGCGTAGATAATCTAGAAAACAGCATCACTCATTTAATATTTGCAAAACAGTATAACATTCATCTGGGTTTGATCGTCTGTCTTTATTATTTATACATATTTTGGTATGGTGGGCTATATCATACCATTCTAAATCTATACGGTTTATATAGTGGGTCTCACCAGGATGTCCGGGTTCTTTGCCCAGTTTTTAACATTCTCACATCTATGATAAACGGACCAATAATACACTACTTTCTAAAATGATGTAAAAATCAAGTTCAAAACTACCAGTGAAATACCTATTCTCTTAAGCTCTTAGGTAGTTAAAAAAACATTACCGAAGTGTGCTTAAATAGGCAGCAAGCTCAGGTAATCGATAGAACAATTTACTTATTATTTTAAGTACAACTTAGCAAGACAGAGCAACGACTTTAGCATACCTAGCAGAAGTATGCCAATTTGGGTACAAAATATTTGTTGTCTAACAAGTTAAGTTACTATGACGTTACAGTATCATAGCTAATATCGTCGCTCACAGAGACGCCGCCAGTCCCTACATGTCAGGTATATTTAGTCGTTTCTGAGAAAGTTTAGGGTTTCTAAATACTGCGGGTATGATGTTTCATAAGTGGCGTTCAACCCCGAATAAACGTACATTATTCCTAGCAAGATGGCTACTTTTGTGGACACGCGCGGCAAGTGAATACTTTGCCGAAAGAAGATACGATCTTCCTCGTATTTTACTTTTTGCGGTAATATTGGCTCTCTACCGTCGTGCAGGCGTACATGGATGAATTTTCTTTCAATGCTTCGTATTGTTTTTCCTTTTTTGTATCTATTTCTGCCCTTTTTGTCTTATATCTATTTTCCATCGGGGCATTCTATACTAGCGTCTGCATATGCTCTATATGTTGGTACCTATACGTCTCCGATTTCGTGCGATACAGATTAATTGTCGTTAATAAATGTACATTTTGCAATAGTTCATATATTATATGGAATAGTTTCATGCAAAGCATCGGTAACATTTTGGGTATCTAAAGCTCAGCCGATGGTCGTAACGAAAAAACTTATTTTCGTCACGACCATCGGCTGAGCTATACTTAGGCCTGACCTTTGCCTTGAAGAACTGATTAGGAGCTCACAGTTTTGGACGCTATATACATTTACGTAGCTGTATACCGCCATGTATGTGTGCAGGATGCAACGTTCCAACAACGTTTCTAAAGAGAAACGTTTTTGGAAGACCTATACAGCATACTTTCGGCCACCAGCTGGGAATTGTTCATATTCACAGCATAAGGCCAGTTTTCTTTTATCGCTGTTGCTCGACTAAATGTACTCTATCGCATGGCAACAGGGAAGCAAAAACCTCTATAATCTTCTAGCTAATAGATGCATTTTTCTATTGAGGTCCTACATTGATCTGCCAAACTAACGCTCAACAAACATAGCTCCTATACATAGCATATATAAATCAAATATATTATGTATGTGCAATAAAAAAAAACGTGGAAATATACATTTCCAAAACAAAGCTTTTATTATCTACTTTCGATGCCTTATTGAATTTCTGGTACATGGCTAACTTGACCAACATAGCCAAGCTTTGTATAAATAAGCAATACCAAGAAGCTCACTAAATCCTCAATCCAACCTAAAATTGAATGCTTTTTTCAGATTTCCTGTTCTTATACCTACCACCTAGTGATAGTCCAGTCAGTCAGCCAGCCAGCCAGCCAGCCAGCCAGCCAGCCTCCAGAAACAACTTTATGACCTGATCATTTTAAGGCAAGCTTATAGAGAAGAAACTTGCTAACAGATGAACGTTCCCTTTGGCTTCAAGAGTTACTCAGATAAGTTCTTTTTATGGCTTTGGTGGCCTGTTGCGGTTAGAGCCCAATATCCATACGTACCCGTACCGGTATACAAATAGGCAAACACAGACATATCTACTTGCTATTCGTTTGAAGATGTGGTCTTCCTGTTTGCACAACTGACGTCTGAACTAATGAATCGAGTGTCATTATGATGATGAATATTCACTATCAGCTCAAGGACCGAATATATGTAACTGTACATGTTTACAAAATGGGTTATATAAAGTATTCATTTGCAACCCTTTGTAATTAACTAAACGGGTCCAATAAAATGTTCAAATTTTAAAGTGCAAGTACTTGAGAATCAAAAGATGGGAATGTGTAGTTCGTATCGCGGGTGCCCCTCATGCAAAGGAGAAGATGCTGTGTTAAGATGGGAATCTGATGGATGGAACAAATACAAACCTGTATCTGGGTCAGTATTTTTTGTGCATGCAGCCTTTCCATAGTTGTTGATTAGCCAGCCCTACGCTTTCTATTGGCAAATAATGCGGCCATTTAGTATGAGAGACGTATTTCACAGGAAATGCAACGTTTCGACAATGAGATATCTACCACTTCCTTCTGCTGAGAAATGTCTAGAAAGTTCAGTTAAAGAAAGAGCTTTTTCGCGTATTAATAGTTGTGTGACTACCTTTGAAGACTCCATTTAATGCTCAGCAAAGGTATCGTAGAAACAATGCATAACCTTGTCGAAACGATTCCGATAGCGAAAACGAGTAAACGTCCTTCAATCTATCGCAATATTCTTTTAGGTGTTCGTACAGCATTGTATTTAAGCTACTTCAAAAAGATTCAAGTGTATTAAAATGTGAACGCTTTTCGCGGAAAGACCCAATCCATTGAGTCCAGGAAATCAGTTTTCTTGGCTGTCAAAAAACGTTCAGATCTGGAGCAGGTAAACTGATTTCTCAATAAAATTATTTTCGAAATCGTTCCATAGTTGATCTGCAGCCTACGTTGTTTAGTTTAGAGCCGCCATGATTTCTAGCCGTATATTACCATATATTCAATAGACAGGCGAATATTTTCGAATACTTCGTACTCATCGTTGAAGGTATCGTAAAAGAGCTCATATCATCCAACCTCTACCGCTAATCTAGACTGAACTGCCACTCGATCAGGTCGAGTTAGGGGTCTGCTACTAGCTGCTCGCTAAATTAAAGGGTTACTGTTGAATATCCGAGTGAGAATGCGTTCTCGCAAGAGCACCAATCGATATCTTGAAGCTAAGGCAATGGAATACAAAATGTGAGGTGCCATTAATAGTCGCTGCTTTCATATTAAATTGAAGAAAACAAATTATGTATCTAACGATTGCGTAAATCTCACAGAAAACGTTTGTGGCAGAGCTCTCATCTTGCCAAATTGATTGCACATAGCTACTCAGAAATATGTTATAGACGGCCGATATGAATGTCTTCATGCGTCTCCTTCACACAGTTGATTTACGGATTTCTGTTGTTCGTACCAATCTTTCTCGACGTCCACCTTGGTTATGTGTCGCATAATCTGACTCCGTCACAGCAGGGATTTCAGTGCTTATTCCGCCATTTTTCTACTCTAGTGACACTCAAAGCGGATTCTTCTTCGCTATGCAAACGAACGTTATCTCACTTCAAGGATGATTAGCGGCAAACAGAGTGGTTTTCTAAGTGAGTGCATCAACTCTTTTGCGCCGATGTTTACCACGAATGCGCTCGTCAGTTACGATCTGTTACCAGCAGCTGTCCTGTTTCCTATTCGGGTTCCATTGCGTGTCCTTATGCATACCGCCTTCTGACTGGAATAATGGTAGCGCCTAAGAGTTTCATAAGCCAAATGCACTTTAAAGGGAGTATATTTACTCAGCGTTGGCCGCAAGTGCACTTGTCTTACAAAGGCGAAGACCTAATTTCATCGAAGTCTCAGATAAACCATTTGATCTGAAAAAGGAGGAACTATGTTAGCTTCTAAATAGTGTTTTTTTGTAATCTACACTATCATAAAATGATGAACCCATAATTCAAACGATAATACTTAATTGTGCAGAATTGTAATTGAAAAGATGAGAAGGATACAGGTAGGGGTGACTAGATCACTTAATGCAAAATAGCCACTTTGGAATATCTGAAAAGAGGTTAAGAAAAGGTTTAAATTACCTAATATAATGCGACTTTTATTGAAAGATATATATATATATATATATATAATTGAATAATAAACCTCTCTAAAAGAGCGTAATAATTCAAAACAACAGTCTAAATAATATGTGTAACGTGTGTCTTCTCGCAACCTCATGACCTTATAGAGATGGTATACATGAAATGTATTACCTGACACGACTGAAGTCATATTAACGTCGAAGCATCATTTGACCCGCACATGAAGTGTGATAGCATATATATGAAGTAACTCAGAGCTTATATTGCGAAGAAAAAGTTTTTATATGCCTTTGTTGAACCAAAGTTCTCGCACCCCACCTGCCCATAACTGGTAAAAGAAAATATCTAATGAACGGTGTGTGAAGGAACAGCCATCAATTGGTAAAGTCATTTCAATGAAGCTTACGAAAATACAACATAGTTTCAAATGTTCTGAAGAAGTATATAAAAAAATGCATTGCTCCATTCCAAGGCTGTCCATTTGTCTTTTTGCAAAAGGCAGCAGAGACGAATTGTTTCGTCTGCGATGGCTTGGAAAGGAGACTTCATCTGCTCATCTATTTTTGTCTTACTTCGAGGCACTTTGCGCATGGCTTTTTGTTCCCAGTTGATCATCCCCAAGCGAACCTGCAAGCCTGAAATCTGCAGATGAACATTACTGCTAGGGAGGCGGCGATATTCGGAAGCGACGAAAAATTTCGTACGTGTCCTTTTCATTATGAATTTAATTAAGAATGAAATTAAATGAACGAAAAATACTAACTGTTTTTTTCTTTAATTTCCACAATTTATTCTATAATAAAGCGCTTCTGAGCTTCTACTCGAAATTCGAGGTTATGGGTGATCATATGCCTTGTAATAGCTTCACTACTGTAACACTTCATTCAGAAATAAACATTGCCTTCAACTTTATCAGACATCGGAGAGCGGTTCGCATGCGGTTTAGCTAAAACTCGTTGTATAGTAGAAGGTAACCTTCTCTCTATGACTGGGCATGTGGCCTCCGAAATTACCGACCCGTCACTCGATCACGATGTTCGTCATGAGATGATGTTTTTAGATTATGCTGCACTTTGTAAATATGATTGTTAATCGTTCGCAATAGGGAGAACCCTGCATATCGAAATCATATTCGAGTGCAGTATTGCTACCTTCGAGCATCGCATAGAAGATAAATTTGAAAAAAGTACAATTCGGGCGCTTTCAGAAAAGCACATATTGTTCGAATAAGGTATTTAAGGGTAGACGCCTACTAATAGACCCGTGGAAGTGTTATTCTATATTGAAACGTAATTCTTCCACTATCCATTATCATTCCCAGGTCCTGATAGCTCCGATCTTTTTCACTGTATTAATTAGAATTGTTATTCTGGACCGCTTGCATCTCTCGAGCTTCGCTGGTCAAGACTGCTAACCGTCTTATTCGAACTGGTTTTTTTCCGGTCCGCTAGAAAAAAAAAACCCAAATATTCAGAATCCTGATTCCTGAGTTGTAATACACATTTCGCAATTGTATGCAATTTAATCTGACTTATCTAATCAAAGTAGTCTGATGCAATTTACACTGATCAGATTTAAGTGCTTGGAAAATTGTGAGAGACAATATCCGATTAGTGTTTTGAGGTACAGCTCTGGAAATTAATAATTCCATATAATTTACATTTCGTTCGCCCAAGTGACTCGGTTCAGATAACGAAAAACTGGCATGGAATGCACTGGAACACATACCGACGCATAAAAGAGATACTAACGCCGAGTGCACATGTTGACTGACTACCCCATTCACGTGTCTTTCCACTTCTGAACGTACCTTAGCTGTGACGTGTCACACGTATATATATATATATATATATATATATGGATATATATACACATACATATATAGTCAAATTCAAAAGAGCCATCTATAGCTTTTAGGAAAGACCTTGTGGTTCAGAGTCTATTACGCTGTTTCCCCTTTCAAATATGGCCGTCAACAGCATTGCCAATGCTGCATTCATATATATATATATATATATATATATATATATATCTCAAAACTCACGCTAAACTGATTTGTAACCAAACTTATTTCCGAGTATACTGATTATTGGAGAGCGGGATTGTTACGCGGCCTTCACGAACAATCGAAGCTAGCACGCTTGTTATTTTTGCCATACGTGTTTTATTGCCATCGTAGGTACGATTTTCATACAACCCACGTCTCTAGCGTCGTTCTTCACCACAAAGGTAGCGAATTCTTTCTTTCTTTCATCGATCGGCTGGCGAGGGCCATAAAAGCCGATTCCCCAAAAAGCTCGTTTTGGGTTCTGTGAGCTTTCACGCTTGAATTATATTGAATAGAAACAGTGTTCGATGTAACAGTTTTTACCAACGGGTATTTAGTCTACCAAATGTATATACTTGGAGAATCCTATAGCATCGGTAGATGGGCTTTCGGATGAAAATCCGTTTTGCACAGAATCTGCAATAACAGGCATCGAAGGTAAGTTGGTAAAATTTTGCATTCGTGACATAGCTTTATTGCCTACTAGTTGACCGTCGTAGCTGTTGTTAATTCACGTATTCAGTAAAGCAACGATTCCGGAAAGATTTGGTAATGTTACTGTAGGAAATAGACACTACGAGAATCGCTATCCGCACATACCGTAATAAACGATATAACTAAAGCTGTAAAAATAACTATATCCCTTGTAAAATAGGAAGGTGGCGTAGCTTCCGTGCAGCAAAAGCCTTTGGATACACGGGATCAGGCTGGGTTTTTTGACGGCGAGAACATTACGCTTTTAGGAAGTTTATAGGATCTGGTTTGGCTTTTACTTAACTCAAAGTGAAAAGAAATAGATTACGTTGGATTAAAAAAAATTATGAACGTTATCAGTGTGATTATTTCAGTGTTACGCAATTTAAAAAATTCGATTAAGCCAACCCGATCTCTGTCAGATTGAATTTGGATTTGATATAACCCGTACGTAAAACAGTCGCGGTAAGTCCAGCTGAACTGAGCTAGCGACTGAAAAATATAAATGGATCTAAAACGACTTCGGAGAATATGACTGACCCTTCTCAATAATATGAGAACTATAAACCAGGAAATGAAGTTAATATATCTGTGTAAATATGACCTATACATGTCTTTATAGCCACTGAAAGACGATTCTGTTTTATGTTTATGGGGTATTGTATAAATCAGCTAGAACGTTGCCGAAGTTCTGGCAGGAAATGTGCCTATGCGGTAGCAGCGAAAAATTCAACGAGCTTGGACGGAGGCTTTGATTGCGCCGTCATTCTCTCAATTTATGTACCAGAACGAAGATGCAGATACGAGTCATAGTAATATATAAGTATCAGGCTATCTCTGCACGAGTGTTCTCGCGCCCCAGAAAATGAACAGCCCTCCACTTATTCTGGTTATGTACTATGTGCGGCAGAGACGCTCTGTCGACGACGTGGAACTCATATACGCTCCTTGTACCTTGTAAGCAGCTAAATTAAAATTGAAAAATTTTAGCTGAGGCTGGAGACATTCGATTCTGCACATACCCGATGGAGCTGACGATTTCGGACAAAAGAATATTGCCCTAGTTTAAGCACCCAATTAATAATAGAGCTAATTATTTCCATTAGAGTTATATATATTGAAATCCACTTTAATCGTCAATACAAACTCTTCACTTTTCGATTGTGAAGAGTAGTACTCTTTACTCCTCATCTAGGCCAAAACACTTGTTACCTCTATTGTATAAACGTCAGTGCTCATGTATGTGCAACGCTGTATATAATTAGTATGCAGACCTGTGGGATTTTCTCTTCTCGTTATTCTGTACATTCTAGTATATATACCCGTAAGGGGCGGTAAGGAAGAAAATCGACTGAGTAGCCAACTGGGACAGGGTTTATCCAGAAGCGTAGCAAATAAGAACACCACAAATGGCTATACAACATAATTTATTTTGAATCAGATATCATTTTGTATCGTACGGAACCGTCGTTATTGTTGGCTCAACATAACGGCTGTCGCTTCTGTATCGATTTGCCTTGTTGCAATTGCTAAGGGCAAGAGGAGACGACAATAAACGCAGTGATCCCCTATGTTCGTTCGAAAGCGTTTATAGGGATGGCCATTCGGTCCAAGTGCCTCGGGGCGTTCAACACTTAGCTAACAAGACGTAGTTCTCGTTTTTCAACGGCGCCCTCAGAAGAAAAACAGGCGTTTCGGCTTTTAGCTGTGTACAAACTCACCTTAATCCGCGTAAAATTGCACGCCCGTCAGTCGTCCAAGTGTTCGTGCCCAACCGAAATGGCTCTTTATTTGGACGAGGCAGGGATCTGGTCCACGTCTCATTTAGCACGTGGAAAGGTCAACGAGGACCACAACCACAGGAAAGGCAATAGTCGTCGGTAAAAGTAACATCGTAAAAAAAAAAAGCAACACCGAAAGCGTTGCTAGCAGCTGGTCACGATAGGCAAATTTCACTTTACTAAAATGATCGTTGCTTATTACTGATATATCGGAGTCTTACTGCGCCGGTAGAATTTTTATTGATATATATGACGTTACCCAATAAGAAATTTGGAGTGTAATTAAGAGCACAAAATATTTAGAATATAGTACGTTGGTAGTGGTAGTAGTAGTAGTAGTGATGATGTACACCCCGTAGCTAATGACAAATAAAGTCATCAGAAACCCACTAAAATTATTCGTCCTACGCAACTATTTCAATAGCAAAGTATGTAATTAAAAGTAGAGATATTACTTTGCGAGAAGCTATACGAAAGAAATGTGAACTTTGGTTTACTCTTCTTACGGTAGTTCAACCTTTTAGCCTACCCTGTATAATGCCCTTTATATAGGGGTACCGTCGGCCGCCTTTTCATTATTATGTATAGCAATGGAAATGATAGAATTATTCAGTTATGGCTAGTCGATGCTGCCCATTGTTTAATATGATCAATTTTCAGAACCGAGATGCTGCTTGCATAGAACTGGCATAGAAACGGGTAGCACCACACATGTACCGGATCCACTCACCTTACTTATGAACACCTAAGTTGATTTCTTCCTCGCACATGACCAATTCTACGCATGCATACATACATACATACATACATACATACATACATACATACATTGTTATTCGACATTATCTTGCACTCTTCGTTTAACTAACAGCTAATTTTCAGCTTTTAATTTTTGTATATTGAATCATCTGAACTGTGAGATGTTACCATATAGGTGACCCCGAAAAAGTCCACGGCGTTACTGTATCACTTAGGGCCAGAACTACATTTCGTGTTTGTTTCCTTGAGGATACGACCGGCAGCCTTGCTGGAAGTACCTGGTTTTTCTCCGACACACTTATAAAATGAGATGGTAACAATATACCATAGTAAGCATTTGTCAACGCTAGGATTAGAACCAATGGTGGCCGCATGCTCATGGTTACCATAGCAACGCTTTAGAGAGACACAAATTGTCTGGACAGAGCACATCACTTGACTTCTCCGATATATCTTGAAACGAATACACAAGCTCCCTGGAGTTCTAAATCCAAGCTTCCATTACCCTACCCCGTTAAGCCTGCTATAATTTTCAAATCGTTCCGTTACGTCGCTTTGATTACTCTTTTACCCTACTTCAGTTGTTTATTTACCCTAATCTTGACAATTCACTAGCGTAAGCAGTGTGAAAACACTAACTACCTGACGAAATTTTCAACAGTTGCCTAGTGCAAGCCGCGTATAGAACTATACAGGTTTCTATGACGGAAAATAGAAAAAATCGTGTTTTTTACAGATTCATCTTCGAGTAAAGAGCTCAAAAAGCAAGTTTTACTTATAGATTTGTTATATCCAGAAACTTATTGTTCCTGCATTGTTCAGTGGAGTTGTTGAAGGGGCGTCTTATGCTTAGCGACACACACATACAGACTTTTGCTGGAAATATCGTTTTAAAAATACGGGAATTTAAGCGATCGCTCGATCCGGTTTTTTCTCAACCCATGCCCTGATTTAAGCATGGCGATGAGATCTTGCCATCGATTAACTACGGTATGCTGTCAACTGCCTCTCCAAACATCCGTACGACTTTTCGGTGCCTCGAAATATTTGGCAGCGTTGAGCATCTCCTTTTTGGACATACTTTGCAATGACAAATGTCTCTGACGTCCATTGTAAATACGAACCTACCTCAGCTTCCGTGCAACTATATTCTGTGCATTGCCATCGAGGCTGTTCTCTGTCGTGTTCGACATCATTTACCCGCCCCGTTCTTCTGGTAGGCGGCACGAACGGACTGCTGTTCTATCTATGGCGAAGGCGTACTACGTGTTTTTTTTTTACTGGTAGTAGCTGCACGAATTGTCTTTAGGGTGCGTCACATTTTTAATTTGACTTTGTTTGTAAGCAAGCCTTTCATTGCTACTTGTCTGAATCTTTAGTGTTTTCAGCCCAATTTTGTAGCACGGGATTTGAGAAATTCCACATTGAGCCAACAGCGACGCACTCACTGTCTGCGCTCTGTTTCTGTCGAAAGCTTTTGTAAACGCAAACTTCTTAAAATTTACTTGAGGCTTTCAGGTGTAGCTACCCCATCCAGCTGTAGTTTTCAACTTACTGGTTTCATTCCCGCGGTAAGCGTTCTTTGCCCAATATCTTCACCATTTTTGAACGGGTTGCACTAACGCACGATCTTTCGTACTAAATATATCCAGTCTTTTGTAAATTTCGCCGTCCACTAAACGTTTCACTGTAAAGCGGAATCTTAACTCGACTGACGATTTTTTACAACACAAACTTTTTTTTTTTTACAAGCAAAGCGTAACTATTTAATAATATACTCAATAATCGCCGATATACGTGCGTGCATTTCACTAAATCCATTAATGCCACAATACTATTTTTTTCCTACAAGTCTTTTTTATATATCTTTTTTATATATATAAATTTTTTACTTGGGAACTTTTTTGCAAAGTTCCCAAATAGTCTAAAAATCACAATGGAAAAGGCATAATGAACTGTCCGAATTAAGAAACTCAACGACGTATTTTGTTTTCCCTTGCACCAATAACGTGTGCATATAGCGTGCATTAAAAGAAGATGATTTTTTTGACGGAGCTTTTTGTTTTATATATATATAATATTAGTATATAAAATATTAGTATTGCAGCACCAAATAAAATTAGTCGCTCCTATTGTGTATTGATTAACCTTTGGCGAGCAAATATATGTATGTTTAAGATTATTCATGCTGGTAACGCATATAGAGCGCTCGTATCTCAAAGATAGCTCAACTAGAACATGTAAAAGCATGTTGAAATATGAACAAGCACACAGGGCAGTGCTGGAGTTTCCAGCAATAATTCCCGCGAAATAAGCGTAAGCAACAATTACCGAAGAATCTAGAGTTAGATACATACGAAGCTATCTTATTTACAGCGCGCTCAGCCCAAGACGATGTTGGAAGGAAGCTCATCTTGAAACCCTCAATAAATAATTGGTGTTAGAAATCCATTTGTCCCCTATCCTAGGAACGTCGTATAGGCGTAGTACCGCTATTGGTAACGACAAATATTAATTACATATACGAATCGTTGCCGATCAAATCGATTGTTTATCTGCTAAAACTGGTACTCCTTTTCTATACCGAGTTCATGAACTATCAGAGCAGGG
>NW_019213018.1:0-21455 GCF_002532875.2 Varroa jacobsoni | reverse complement strand
GACTATTGCACGTGAAACGGTGATGAACATTGTCAACGACGAAACGTCTTTTTAAAATCGCAGATTGAATTCAATGCATCTTTTTATGGACGCGTTCAAGTCCAGTTCCCGAGGTAGGTACTATTATGACACTCGGAAGTGACGGCAGCAAAACGAATCCCTCGACCATCAGGAGCTTAACCCTCAAAAACAAACTAAGCGCTTTTGAAGGATACAGGACGCTTTCGCGCGTCGTGATAAATCAGGCAGGAGCAAGGGACGTTTTGTGCTCTTCACCGTACCAAAGAGTGATAGCATAAGAGGCAGTGACACGGAAGAGCTTCGTAATTCGACTGTAACGCGAAGCGTTATGATGGGTAAGTGGATTAGATATGGGACACTGGAGTCTCTTCACGGGGATCGACCTGTACTTACTGCTAGTGTCGAGTGCTAGAAGGCAGTGGACGCACGAGGACTGGGCGGACACAGCGAGCCTTAGAAGGCTGTGGCGACAACCTGCCCAGACAAACATGGTGCTAAAAGGCGAATACTACATTATAAACATACGTACACATACGAATGAACTTACATAGATGTAAAGCTCTGATGTCATGCATGAAAACACTGCCCAGTTCAGGTTTCATGATGAGCAAAATTTAATCACGATTATTTGTACTTTATGCCGCCTCATGTATATGCACGAAGGTTTCTCATTCGTCGAATGCGGATCATATGAAATTTTACGAAGCGTTACGCAGTCAGAATAACAACGAGTCGAGCTAAGTTTTGAAGGGTGTCCCCAGATTATCAGTTTCGTTACGAACTAGCCCTCAAGAAAACTTGTGCCTTATTTATCCGTCGACATTCAATAAATATACTGTTAGCGAAAGTGACATGAAAACCTGAAATTTCGTGTATATGTACATATTTCGCGCGCTGATCAAAATACCGAAATTCATCTGGAAATGGTTTCGGTAGCTATACGATTATCAGTTTCTGTGATGGGGCCTGTACGTAGGTGCATCCAGTTTTTTTTTTTGTACCATAGCTAACAATTGACTTTCGCGGCTTTATTCCTCAATTGAAGTGCTGAAGCTTCTGTTTGGTAACTAAATGAAATTAACTAATACTTAGTCAATGTCTCTATATATATATATATATATAATAGACAGCAAAAACTCATATAGTTTTTGCTCGTTGAATCTACGTTTAGGAGTTCACTAGCTGGAATGTTGCAGGAGGTTGTTTCATTTCAAACGAACAAGGGATCGGCCTTCTTTGTCTGTCTGTCTGCTGATTTGCGCGGCATTAGAGCAACGCCACCATTCGTAGCGATAATATACGGTTTATGTGTGAGACTGCGTGAACACACTGACACAGATTGCGGAAGTCTCAGGATATGTCCCTAGCGAATACATCGTGTTCGGCTCCATGCTATACCCGAAACTACATTTGAATATTACTGTGTTTGGTGACTTGAATAGGTTGAATAGGTGAAGCACCGCCTATTCGACACTTTTGGTCAAGCATAATTTCGTAGATTTAACATTGTTTTAGTGGCAAATTATATAGGACCCTTCCCGGACCTTGGAAATCTTCAATGTGTCAGACTTTACAGGTTAATTATTCATAGGAAAAAAAAACTCACTACGATTGAACTACTTATTCATCTTGCACCTTCGTCACTTCGTCGACTTCAGCTCAGCGTCGTCATACCCAATACAAGACAAACTTTCGGAGCTTACTTACGGAGCTGCAGTTTTGGCAACTTAAGCAACTTCGTTTTATACCGCAATTATTGCATTGTAACGTTGTCACAATCCTTAGTCATGTAAGTAATGTTCACGCATATACTTCCAGCTTTCTTTCCACTTCTATGGTTCGGCAATTTTCTTTGAAGTTCACGGAACAACTTTGACAAGCCCTAGCAGATCCTTTAATTATTGACCCTATTGTTTTCGAACCTCCTGAATAGCATTGAGGAAGTGTAAGACATCAGATACTCCGAAACGACGAACGCAATAACGCAAAGCGGTCCAATACGAGCATATATCCTATATACTGCCTCCGCTTTACTCTTCGATCTACTTAACCATCGAGTTCTCGTTTAATTTCGTCCACTATAGGGCTTCGCCGCCGTCGCTGGCCGTAAGCAACGGATGGTACCCGCAAACAAGTAGACATTAGACGCCTTTCTGACTAGAGATACGGCCACCGAGAGAAAAAGATTTTTAAAGCAGCCTTATGGCCCAGTTGAAACTGACAAAGGTATCCGATCAACCAGTTAGCGAGGTTGTAATACATGTAAAAATGTCCGATGGGGCAGGTAAGGACCGTATCCTTCAGAAAAGCCTCGTATACTGGCGGAAATCGACACCAACAAAAACCACTTGACTTATAACAACAACGACAGCAGCAGCAACGGCAGCAATGAACGCAGTCAGAACGGACTGGAGACACGATTTCACAGCGAATAAGGAGAAAGAATGGAAACAAAAATACAGGTAAAAATTTGCAATATCGTAAGTAATTTTCGTACGCTTCACGTAGTAGGGTTCGCGAACACCGGCACATTCGGCCTTCCTTGCTCACCCTCCGTGAAGATTTATAACTGACAAACCTAATTATCGACTTCAATACACTGCTAAATTGTCTCACGACGGCATTGTGACTCATTACATCAACGAGAGCTATCGTATGCACGAATAGACAATTACTGTTTGTAATGTTATTTTTTTACGAAGGTGAAATCCTAAAAGCAGAACGTGTAGTACGTTTATTTTCTATAGGAAAGAATTCTAAGCAGTTACACTCTTGTGTCCTTCGGTTTTACGAATTCGATTTTGTTGTAAATCCTTAATATTAATGCTGACCTGATGCTTAAAAGACACTTTGCTCCTTCTCAACTCTGCTATCCAACATGTCCAATGCGAATAGGCTCCACCCCGGACCGCCAGCGTACAGTCCTATATAATTCAGATGAAGAGATAGTAGTTATTTGGCATACATGCGTTTTCTTAAAATATCCGAAATCACTTCAACGACATTTTCTACTTGAAGATGTAGTCGGCAATCACGTATCTGAAGAACGTTTAAGTGATGGCAGCAGTATATATATTTGAGCGCCCTCCACACATCTTCTGGCGGTCTGGCGACAACTGGTCGTCGTCGCAGGTACTGTGGAAACCCTGTATATAAGTACGATCGCCTGGATTAGTTACTACAGGCTGTAGATTTACGACCGCAATGTTTTCACAGACCGGCCTGAATGACACTTTTGTACATCTAAATAACCAACAGCAATTCAGCCGTTTGACCTCCACTGCACAAACAATATCAGTGATTTTCAGGACCATCAAGACGTTTGCTACGTGCGGACCGAACATGAGATCCCATCCCTTCCTTCCTTCCTTCCTTCCTTTAATTTCGGTTGATAGCAAGAACTCAAATCCCGCACACCGGACATCGACGACTGAACCTTTCAACCTCGACCAAATGCTCGACGCATAGTTTCTCCGCTATAAGCGTCTACAAATATTGCCTCCAAACGATTGATGCTGACAATGAAATGCTGCAACAAAGGTATTGCAGGTTGACGGATATGAAAGTAGACATTAACAGAACCTTTTATTAAAGCCGTCCTGAGGAAGCTGCAGATCACCATAGTATACGGACGTACTCAAGACGTGTCGTCGATATGATCTTTTTCCTGCTATTGTGCGTAAAATTCGACTAATAGATCATTTTGAAATCTGTTCTTTTGTCCTCATCAGTGCTTCGCACTAGTAATCGACCCACATTGAATCCCGTTGTACATATGACTGTAGTAATATGTACAAAGAAAGCGACGCATTTTCTGGGTAGTAGCGTTGAGTTTCCAGGAGTTGTTTTTGTACATTTCTCTTTCTACATACTACTGCTGCTACACTCATATACATACATACATACATACATACATACATACATCATCATGTAACGAACGTTCAAACATGCATTGATTGACTTACTTTGCATCTTCAAATGCTTAATGCTTGAGAAGAGTTTCATCGATCTCATCCCAGGGCGTATATTCGACACTTGTTTGTTCGACGCATAATTCCGCCATATCCCAGTCCATATAATTAATTAAGTCTAACCTTTTACGTATCGAAATTACTGCGAAAATTCTGTTAGACCTATTGCAGTGACTAACGTGATTCAACCCATCTTCCACGTCAAATCACGTGACCTTATGTTTACATCAAATATAAACAGCCACTGGCCGAATACCTAAAATTGTGATCTAACCGATGTTATCGCATTTAACGTACTAAAGATATTTTTTGTCAATTAATTGACACCGTCTCATATATTTGATGAAGGATATTAACAGCGACAATATGTTAGCGAAGCGCGCACCGTTCTCTTTACCAGTCTTCATGGGGATGCGCCGCCTCTTCCTTGACTTTAAATAACATCCTTTGTTGTTTCTTTGTCGAGTACTGTTGTCAATGGCTTCCACTGGACGATGTGACGACATCTTCGATGATTTCAGTCAGCTTGTGAATAGATAGTCGTCGTATGTTCTGTTACAGGTTTCAATTACTCGGTCACATATCGACTTAACACGCAAACATTGACACGTTAACTGTGCCAGTTGCAAGATAGGCTATCAAGTGGAAAGCCGTATTCTCGGCGATGTAAGCGACGATCATCTCGGGTGTCTGCGTGAATCGACTTAAGTCGATAGTATCCTGAAGCGTGCGCGGAAAATCATTAATAATTAATAGCGCAGCAGTTTCATGGGCTCTGAAGTTCATGACCAGAATTTCCATCGAACACCTATTCGTTTGTTGAATCAATACTGCTTTTTCTCTATAAAACGTTGGGAATCTTTCGCAAGGATCGTATTCAAACAATGAAACCAGCGCCAAGCTCGGCGCTTGCTCCTTACTTGCGGGCAGTTGCTTTAGTTCGCCAAAGTAAATTATATTAAATTGTTTAGATACTGGAGCACCGTCATTGAAGCCGCGTACAAGCATTCGACCAATAATAAGTCCTGTCGCCTGTGGCTCGAAGATGTATAAAGTAAGGTAGACCAAAAAGCTGACGCGCAAAACAAAAGTCACAGGCGGCTGTCGCAACGCCGCCATTTTCGACGAGTTCTACGAGTACAAAAGATAACGCAAGTTACCGTTCAGGACTAACGTTAAATTCAAGCGGGTTGGCGCAATGAAGTCTACGGAAACGTTTTAACATAAAACAGGTTTAATCGGCAGCGTTTACCATGGTTGCATTTGTCCTCCAATTGTGCGCCCTAACTCTACATAACGAAGGTTGCTTGCACGCTGAAAGTGATACACATATGTTGAGCAGAGTGTTATGACTTTTGTACTATGTTGGAGTAAGATTGGTTCAACACCTGCAGATATAATGCAAATTATAGCGTGAAAAATCATGTTACTGATACTCACGTGTAGTTATAGGTTGAACGGGACGTTCACGTTTTCGAAACACTCGAACTGTCCAACTACGTCCAGGTTAGATTGTAAAATCGAACGACATACCGTCACAGATCGTTTACTCGAACAACTAACAGCAGAGCGTAGACTACCTGCTAGACTTCTGCTTCAGGCTTCTAGATCACTGATACTAAGACATCGCTGATCTTCGTTTCCTCCAAGCGAGCAGGTTTGTATTAATCTAGCCAATCAGTAAGAGAGTTTTTATCGCATGAAGGCGTCCGTACCAACAATTCAAATAACAAGTCATGGCAAATCGATTCTCGTTCCGGAAGATTGCTTGTTAACCTAAATGCCTGAATATATAGATATATGTAACGTTTCCACTAGGCAATATGTATGAGTTTTTTTTTTCTTTTTTTGAAAAGAGTCTATTTTCTTTTATAGATAGTTCTGATCGAATAATGCGCTTTTGCTGTTTTATCTTAAACTATATAACTCAAACATAATTGGAAAGTTGAGAATCTTCTGGCCATTTAGAGGACTCTACCTCAGTTGGAAGGACAAGTCAAAGATCCATGCTTCGATTTCCGATTACGGAACTTATCGAGTTGATGTTTTTAACTACGACAGAAGGCGTCCGTATTCTTGCGACGCACGTTCTTCGCGATTGTGAGGTTCGCATTTATTCAAAGGTCTATCTAATCTTATGGTTATGCCTGAAGTCACGTAAAAATGTCACAATTTGTTAGTTGAGATGCCAGAATTTGGAAAAAACTTTCTAGGATGGTCAGCGTCGAATGCGAAATTCTTCGCGTTAATCTATATAGTGTCATTTATAGACCTTTGAAGTCCATAAAACTCTGGTTTCGCCCTTTAAGCTCGGCTAGTGTACAGAGGGCTCGTTATACAGTGTGGCTTAATAATCACCAATATTAAGTGTACTTAGCCTGCATCGAGTTTTATTTAGAACGCGGAAATCGGTAGCTTGCCTTTACATTTAGCCCACATGTAAACCCATATATTCTTATATCTGTCAGGTGGCAGGAATATCTCGTGAGAAGAACAGGCCTATCCTTTATTTCTGGATTCATTGGTATTTGTGTGATAAGCCTTTATGCTCTCACTTTCTACTACGTATCATGCACGAACGCTTTCTGTCATCTAATACCGTGTAATTGAGTGGTACGCCGGCCAAATAATACAAATTAAAAAACAAAAAAACTTTATTTTAATTCCGTTTTTCAGTCTGAGAAAATAATAACCATCGCATAAAATATACCGTTTGTTAAAATAAAACTGGTGGAACCCCACATAGACTTAATGTAAACTTCTGACTGTAGATGTGAATTTACCTCCGTGGTCGCCTTCCTGTGCCACTTTAAGATTTTTTAGCTGGCGTATTGCACTGCATTAGAATTAAGAGAGGTTTGTGCTGTCTGAAGCAATCCCTAATTTTAGATTTTAACCATTTCATTGATGGGTACTAACAAAATTTAGTTTTTTGTAGCAATTTTTTAAACCAGAATAGTTAATAATCTCACTTATCTCATTTAATCATAATTAATAGTTATAGTTAAAATAATACAGTATATAGTTCTTGTCTTTAACAACTGAATGCTTGTTTTGTCTGAGATTTTATATTACAGACCTTGTGCTCGCTGTATTCATAGCATCTTTATCTGGAAGGTTGTTTTATCTGGAAACCGCTAGCGATGGAACTGTTTCGTGCTCAGCTTGCATATTCTATCCAGATAGTGCGTAAAAAAAATTAAAATTGGTCAACCGCTAGGGTTCAATCAAAAATCTCAGGTAAGAATCTAGGCTTTCTTCTATTTAGGATAGCCAGTTAACGATTGAATCGTCGCAAGGAGCAGGCCAGTTGGATGTTGGACAGCCGTCAGTACAGGTAGCGGCGCCTGGTCGTATTCACGTCATCGCCGACGTTGAAGCAAGGGGCAAAAAAGAGCGCTTGGCTACGAAGAATCTGGGTCGATGAGAGTATGACAAGGTGCCGTAGCGACCATTTACCGTACGAAGTTGTTTGTCGTAAACCGTAAGACCACGCGAAGGATAGGTGTGCGGTACGTGCCGGGACGATGAACCAAACTGTGAAAGCGCTTCCTGTTGGACGATGTCAACGGTGCACAACTGCCAGGGTGGCGGCTGGGCAGGAAACCTTGGGTTATTAGACACATGAGACCATTCAGGCATGGAGTTGCAAAGGGTGCAGCCGCTCAGGGGAGACGCAAATGTTTCATAGACGCAGCATGGCTAGAGGGTGTTGTTGAGTGTTACGGTCAGAATTGTAAAAAATAGACAGCTGTTAGAATATAAAAGCTACATAATATATCAGGTGCTCACTGATAACTGCTTGGTTTTTTATAATATATATTGACTTTTTCAGCGTTTTCGCACATATTTCGCATTTACGAACTGTCCCAAAGGTATCTGTTTCGTGTCCGAGGACCGATCTATGAAGTAGCGTGATGTCCTTGTCGTTCTCCCGTGCCACTGCGTTGCGAATTCTTCGTCGTCAGGCCAACATCAAACGCAGACTACGAATCTGCAGCCCGCAGGAGTCTTCGGAGCCTTATGAGCGCGAATCTCCATTATACTTATGGGATATCCAGTTAATTTGCGAATGTTCCAACAGATCACCCTATCTCTTCGATAAGAGCGCTTCATCTTTTCTATTGTTTAGACAGAACATTGAGTATTTGATTTGACGTGTCTTTATTAAGGCCTCAGATACGCACAATAGCTTCTGCAATATAACCTAGTTGTAAGCCGTTGATTAAATTTTAAGCCCAAGAAACCTCGACTCACATCGATGCTCGTGCAGCTTGTTATTCTTCTTGACCGCTAGAGTGTTTCATTGCTGTACTTAGAATGTTCGTTATGGAGAGAAAACATGGAAGGTGGGGACTCTATTCGTCTAGCTGAAACCAAACAAATTAATTTGAGCCCATTTTGCTCCATTCATGAACTCTGCACAGCAGTATATTTTGTTCAGTATAACCGTAATAAACTGGTCACAGTGCAGATATAAATCACACTGCTTCAAATGGCGCTAGTGCTTTTTGCACGGGACGATAAGCTGTGAGCGCTGAGGTAAGAGCGCTGAAGATTTTTCTAGCATTTTTTTATTAGGTGTGTTCTTATTCAACGAGTGCTAATAACGTAAGTTTGCCTGTTGTTCACTCCAGAAGTCCTTTACCTTTTTTTGCTTGCTTTCCAAAAATAGTAGACATCCGAGAAAGATTCATGTGTATTTGACGGACCCCTATTAACTTTGTCCATTTCTGTTTCGTGTTCTTGACTGTCAAAATGCCTGCTGCTTTATAGATTAGGTAAGCGTGAAACGTCTCATAGGACAACTTCGTGAGAATGACCTGTTATCTTGCTACAATCGAAACTTGACTGCTAGCTACCGCTCACGCATAGGAACTAAGAGACCTCACATTTCGCGGATCCCTAATCCGATTTTTCCTACTCACATGGGAATATTCTTGCCTGAATCGTGCTGAGACTAGTGATATCCAACGATTTCCATACTGAAAAGCAATTTCTAACCCGGAAAACGGTTCGGGCTGTGGGTGTAAAGCGTTCTGCTGTCTGCCTCAAGCGTTCATTCGTCCATACATTAGTCGAAAAAGACAGTATCTCATATAGTAAAACGGTTGCAGTAAAACGGTCTAAAATGGTATTTAATTGCTAAGTCGATTCCGCGTACTGAACAGCCATAGGCATGCACAAGTTCCCGTAGTTACTAATACACAATAGCTGTCTGCAATTAGCTGTGTTTATGAAAACGTATACGAATTCACTATTAGTCAGCTCATCTAGCTGAAGTGCAAAAATCATATTTAAGTTGGTTCATATTTGAAGATAATTTGATGAAAAATTTCATTAGAAAATCAGTAAAAGAGGATAATTTGACTTGAAAAATAAATGTTTTCTTCTTAATTAGTTCTCTGTTCCGTAGTTTGCTAGTTGCAATTAATTAACACTTCGGTAAGGATAGTTTTTCTTTTTTTTGATGAATCATTGACGTTTCGTATCGCACCGCTAGAGCCAAATGAGTTTTGTCAATGATTGGTTCTTAAAGTATTTATCTGAGACTCGATCGATCGATCGATCGATCGATTGATTTTATACAAAAAGCGGTGTTTTGCAAACCTACAACCCCCCCTGCATCAGCATTATTGCGGGTTCGGTCAGGGCAGGAGTGCCGCAGGATTCAAAGCTGAACAGTTTTTTTTTACCAACATTTCTTCATACACAGTAATGTATGTTGCAAAAGAGAAAGCACAGAAGTAATGTGATAATGACAAACAGATTGGTTTTATGACTTCTCCACAGTAAGCTCACAAAAAGGATTCTAGCGATAAGGTTTTTTTTTATCTACGGGTGCGGGTTAAAAGAATTGCGACTTCCATAATGAAATATGAATTGAACTTATGACAAAGATGATTTAATTATAATTAAGTCTAGTTTTAATGACTGATGGCAACAAATTAAAATTTTGAGAGCTAGCTATTTGCGGCGTTAGTCATGACAATGCGGTGCCATTGAGGAAAAAAATCAAGTAGGGGTGTTTGAGTTAACGGGGCCTCTTCGTTACTTTGAAATTCAATTTATAAATATGATACCTGAATAGCTTTCAAGTGAACAGTGAGATTCTCGGCCGACGTTTGAAACGAATCTTATTTCTACGAAGAACTTCTTGTATCTTTTAGGTATTCTACGGCCTTTTTTAAGTTCACTAAAAGATCAGCCAGAAGGCGTGAAAGGTTTCACGTCTGCTGTGTTAAGATCCATAGCTGCCCGAATAGCAGTCTATTGAGCCTGTAGTTGATGGGGTAAATGTTATTATAATTTCGAATTCAGTAATTTCCATAAAAGATATACATAGCAACACGACATATTAAACTAA
The DNA here is from genome assembly GCF_002532875.2 of Varroa jacobsoni. NCBI lineage: Eukaryota > Metazoa > Arthropoda > Arachnida > Mesostigmata > Varroidae > Varroa > Varroa jacobsoni. The sequence continues at coordinate 11,096 of NW_019213018.1, read as the reverse complement.
TTAGAGTAAACATTTAATTCCTAAAGCTTGGCTACATGAGTGGCTATAATAATTGACCTATTTTTCGTATGTGGAAGTCTTTAAAGATTAAATGCCCCACCTGATGTAAATGAGTTTCATTTCATGCTCTAGTTATTTACTTTATGGTTATTCCCTTTTTTACATTTCATACCATCCAGATGATTCTGTGAACGCAACACGATGTTACTCGGGCCAGCGTTTAGGACGCATGCGAGAATAAACGCCTGGCAGATCAGACTTGTTTAAAGCGGTAGATCCAACGACAGTGATATTTTCGTGCCCTAGGCCAAAACAAATTCAGCTTTTTAGCAGCGAAACGTTAGGTTCAAAGTAGACAAGACTAAAAATTAAGTTCACATGCTGGTTTTTCGTGTTTGAAATGAAGTTGATTTATATCCTAACTTTTCTTATGTGAAAGTTAACGCGGTATGTGCCGGAGCGAAACCGGTACGGGCTATTCTGTATAAGGAACCGCTTTCTACTGGCAGGGAGGCAAGCTTGAAAGGCGTTAGTGTTCCAAACCAGTTATCGCAGTCTAGCTTGCTTAGATTTGAGTTGTCAACGCGCACTTCATAGTAGTCGGCAGATGTCAGGCTATGTGTTGAAGAACCTTTATTTTTTCCTGCAACACGTGCTTTCTGTCCGCACGTGAAGCTCGTCTGAAACTGATTGGTTTTATTTTTTGCACTTTCTCATTTGCTTTTACGATCTTTGTACATGGAGGTGAGGTGGGGGGGGGGGGAACAGAAGAGGCGCATTCAGTGTAGCCGTCACCGCTGAGGTTGTTCTTGTCTCCTAACCTGTTTTAATTGCAGTTGAATAGATATAACTAATTCAACTGTAGGAAATAAAAATATTCCGTTATAGTTTTCGAGCATCGCAATCATATTCACAGATTAGTGTAAAATTGATTGACAGGATCAACTGCCTGATAACTTAATTTTTGAAGTTCGAAGGTTATGGAATTAGTTTTTCTAGCAGAACAGGTTTTAGATACCTCAAGAAAGGTACCTCAATGCGAATTAATCAACGAAGTTGTCGGTATGTTCGAAAGCGCAGCTTTCAATGCAGGGCGTTCACAAACGTTATGCTTTTGTCCGAGTTGACTCAAATTAGGAAATCGCAATTACTTAGTAAATAGAGCAGAAAATAGCATATGCGAGCAGCAACAAGGAATGGACAAACTCAGCTAAAACATGAAAGGCGTCCTGAAGGATGCGCGCAAATCGTGTGTATCTATTGTGGCAGTGTCCAATCACATAAGGTAAAAAATCGAATGCATACCTATATAAAATGCCTGTCATATATACCTGTCAACGGAAAACGCTACTAGACGTATCGATATAACGTTTGAAAACGTAATAGTAAGTTGTAAGTTCTGATGTGAGGAATATATATATGCGTTGTGTGTTCTATACACAGATTCGACAATCTTAAGAAAAACAATTAATTTAAATACTATTCCAGAGAAGATTCACGCTACAAAAGCTCTGCTAACGCTTCTGGCAGCTTTAAAATGTTTCTTTTTTTTGTTTTCATGAAATTGGATAGAGAAGTTTAGTATATATGATGTTTTTACTTCTCGTTAATAAGAATTTCTTTAACACTTGTTTGGGATACGCAGTTATTTAATATAATTCACATTGTATATTAAGTTATATTTCGTTACCTTCTCGTATGCAAACGTATGTTTGCGCAAAAAAGATACTCAAGCAAGAAAAAATAGCGATTTGAACAGATGTTACATCTCGTTATATTACAAGTACCTAATAGATTAGCGGCCAAATTTCATTTGCCTTAATTGAGGGTAAAGGAAAGCGTAAAATACATACGTTAAGAACTAAGTACATGTCCTTAATGATCTCAGCCTAATTAAGGCTAAGGCAAACGTACGATGCATACGCTAAGGGCGAACTACCTGTCCTTAATGATCCTGTACTTTGCAGAAAGTCAACGCGTGCATTTCTCTACCTTATCATATTTCGCGTGTATCGCTCTAGTTTATTGAAACAAAAGCAAAAAGTATTTAAATACAAACAAGTGGTCGACCATTTGTCCACGTACGGCTTCTGTGAGCTTGATGCCCCATAAGTTTATCACGCACATAGGCATAGTTCCACGCGCACGCACGCACGCATACACGTATACTGTACACTATTTGTCGCGCATGATCTATCGAACAGGCAATAACTAATACCTTTAACCATGCATCATAACAACAAAACGCATGCGGACATCATGTGGAAATATAACTGCGAGTAGCATAGTCTTAGGCAACACGGTCTGTACCGACCGGCTGGGTACCGGAGTGTCAACATGTCACAAAGGTATTGACTATTTAGACCAGATAGCAGGCAAACATCTTATTACCTTTAGATATATCTACATGTGAATATTCTGTAATTTAATAATTCTGTCACTTATTCTGTGGGTTTACTAATTAAACCAACCAGAAGACTCAACTCAGATAGAGAAGGCTGCAGGCCAATATGTGTAAAGCAAGATGTGGGCGTGAAAGATTTTTAGCTAAGTACCGAATTTAGAGATTCGTTGAAATCAGAACTGAATCATTTCACCGATTTGGATGGTAGGTCAGACTACTTGCAGATTTCTGACGAAGTTAATCTATCTCGTATAGTAATAAATCATTGCGCTAATTATAATATACTATTTAAGGACAAATGTCTAGCCCTGTCTTATACAATACTTGGATAGACACGCTCAGTAATTTCTTATGCAACTAAGGCTCACGGAATTCGTCGCCACCATAACGTTTATACCAGACTTTTGTTTTTCATTGTGTTTATGCTTATGACTTGAGCCTTTTAAAAAATTGAAGCTAACATTGTTCCCTTTAAGGTACATAACGACCATTCGTTCAATCACAATGGAAGCGTAGCAATCGGAGATAGCTTCCTCTCGACCGGCGATCACAAAAATCCATGCATGTAAATTTAACGTAAACCAGCTGACTTTTACTTCCACTGCCATTTTCTTTCACATTTTCTGCATTTCACCTAGCAGCTTTGTGAGATGTCAAGACTCATGGCAACTACATTTGTACGCCTGTAGCACTATTTTTAACATTAGGCCTGTGTGTTCAATGCGTACCGTTGAATAAAAAATTAGGTCAGCGTGCAGGCTGTATTCAACCTAAACGTTATACTGAGCGAAATCTATCGCGCTTGACCGCTGTGTATAAGTGGAGTGGTACTAGATAGTAGACATGCGGCTCAATTGTTCTCCGTCGATTAATGGAGCCTAGCTTAGAAAATGAAAAGCCATGCACATACGTCTGCCCGAGCAGTTTACTTATCGATCGTAGAATAACGTCAAGAACGTTTGCTAGAACGACACTCATCACGGAACTCGTCGATAGCCATCTTGGCTTCAGTTAGACGACTTAAGATTTAACCCCAGTAGCGCAAAAGCCTGACCATTTCGGTACAATTGATGCCAGCGCGATAGGGCAAATCCAGGCCGATGCCGTATCTTGATAGTTACTAAACATAGCGGATTTCTTTAAATTAGGGTCTTCGACATGTGCCGACTCCGCATAAAGGCTCTATGATATATCGATAAAAAAAAAACTAAGTGGAAACACATTTGAATAATTTATTGACAACGAAAACAAATCGGTATTTCTACTCTGTCTCGTGCTTGGGTTAGGTCACCATGTCTAGCTCCAAGAAATCGCGTTTGTAGGCCACCAAACTTAATATTTTCTTATTTCTATATTAAGCATACGATTCTGTTTGTGAATCATAAACTGCGCACGTAAAAAATATAGTCGATTACATCAGAAAGGGGTTCGTTATTGTACGTATATGGTTCGTTGTCTGTATAGACGCCATTTAGCAGTCGAGTAACTGTGGCGGTCTCTTTTACCTTAGTGAGTCAAATTTCAATGCAATACACAGAAACCAGTGAATCTTCGTTACCCTAAGTGTTATTTCACTAGGGAAAAGGGAAACATATGTGTTTTCGTTTTCATGTGTATGTTTAAGTCTTCAGTCACTGTCTACGTCATATTATTACAAAGCCCTTTTGAGTCCTGTGTACTAGATTTTTTATTAACGGACTGTAACGAGACCTTCCTAAGTCATTGCTGAATCATCAAAACTATCTACATTTAGCTTTATTTACGTTTAACGCAAAAGTCCTACACTCGATCCCGACTGTCAATTGCACCGCTTGACAAAATCGCAAAGGCACTTTATCGACACTGCGATTTGAAATCTTTTTCATTATACATTATAGTCAATTAAAGCACAACGCTTCTAGTAACACTTCGCTTTATACCAATAGGACTCGGTATTTTAGAGTGATAAAAACTTAACGTTTGCTTTTTTATGTATTTTCTAGCGTATTGGGTAAAAAGTGATATGGAGAGATGTCTTATTCGTTTGACTGGCGCACTGCGAGGTGAAAGAAATAATGCTTCGATGTTAGTCGAGGATACCGCAGAAGGGTTGACGAAGTTCCGCGCTGATGCTATATATTTACGGCGTCTCACCATAATGTTTTGCAGTCTCATCGAGAAGATCTGCCGACCAGGTAGTATTGAATCTGGTGACGTGATTTTTGAGCACCAAAATGAAGTAACTGAATTATTTTTCTTGCCGGGTAGCCCTGATTACGGTCGGTCCACTAGGCTTACCACTACGACATGTCTCCGAGAAGAAACGTGTCTAAATATACAAGATGCTTTCGATTTGATTGCTCAGATATCACCGACGAAGCAGCTGTGAGATTAGAATGGGTGAGAATTTTGGGTTTACGCCGACTTACTTTTTAGCGTCCATATAATTTCCAATGAGCATTGTGTGTAATTAGTCACCGACTGGCGCACATATCTACGTTCCCTTTAGACTACTGCCTTTCCAGCATCTCTTTGAAAATTTATTCAAAGGTAAGGATATACTGTGGTTCATTTCTGAACGATATTCTTTGACAAGTGAATTAAGCGTTGGTGTGAAACCCACTTTTTCAACTGGTTTTTATCCTCAAATTCGCCTTAGTAGTTGTTCGGTAGTGGTCCTGCGATCTGGGTCTCTGTAATGTACTGTACAACTGTAACGTATGCTTCAGCAATCGAATAAAGGCTTCTGCTGTCCTTCACTATTGGTTCAAGTCGTACATGACCCTTTCGTTTCATACCTATACACAGTAGTAATACGGTCTAGAATGATCATTTAGTAACGCGCGAGGTTTTAAAGAGTTCCAAGATTTAGACTGGATAAGTACTAAATGTATTTGTCTTCAGAATACAGGCAGATATCGATGTTTCTACATTTTAGTGTGTCATGTATGTATTTGAAGGGCTCCACAGTAAAACTCTAACTGTGAGCTTCAATCTTCGTTGAGATTCCAGACCTCTGACTGTCTTGTTCCTATAATCAAGGTAAAGTAATGCTTGACCTTTAACTAGAACGTCCCAGGGTAAGCACTAAAATTACGGCGTACGCACCCGTCAATCAACAGACCAATGTTTTCGATGCTCGATTGAAGTGCCCTATAGATATAACAATATCTAATCAAGTCGGTGATGATTCCAAATGCAATCGACCAAAGTTAGACCAAAAATAAATGAGAGGACTGATCTCATTAATTTGGCATGCTGTTATTTTGGGTTCTATTAAATTTGCTGTATATGTATAGATTATTCAACATGTACAAATAACTGCTCAACATTGCTGGTTAAATTTAGGGCATTTGAGTCGCTATGAAAGTTACTTTTGTTAGGTTTAAGGGTTAGTGCTAAAAATCTAAAAACGGTCGTCCTATAGTGGGCTGCTCAGACAAAAATAACCGAAGGCATTTTTGTGCTCCTATCAGTGGCAGACGCCCATCTTTCCAAACGAATACTTAATATAATTTAACAGCTCTTAAATTGATTACAGAGTAACAAGCCTTAGATTAAGTGCAATTTTCACACGGATAAAAATTTTAGCAGTGGTACACAGAAATGTTAGAAGGTCATCGCTTTATAAAGTCTTGTGTACGATAATAGCTATGTAGGTACTTGGCTTTGTTGGACAAAATTCGGACGTCTTCATCTAAAGATCATCAAGAAATCTATTGGGATTCCGATCCAAAATCACTCAAGGGTTCTAGGCTTTGGTAGGGATCGATTATATACAGTTTGACTTATATATTATAGAGTACAGACTACAAGTTGCCGATATATAAACTACAAGTGACGTATGATATATCATGCGGCTCGGTAATGACAAACTATAGTCGTTCACAAATAGCTGACGAATCTTTAAAAATCAATTTAAAAAGATGGACACTTCCAAAGCATGTTGGATTTTTGTATGGGCGCCTCGGGCCTTAATGGACGCCTTTAGCGGTTTTCATTCAACCGGCAACACGAATTGACTGCGTCATTGAACAACTCCAAGTAGCAATTTTCGGTTTCGCCACCGAGTACCACGCAAGACGCAATGGCCTGTATGGAATCTGTGAATAACTACATCCTCCTCTTTGGAAAGGCGTTTGTGTATTGTATATATGTCTATTAAATGAAGGCGTATTTTTTCTTCTTCTTCTATGATCGTAAAATTTCAGAAATTTTCTATTGATCGAATACATTTATACTACTAAATTCGACATTCTTCAGCACACGCACCGATCATGCTTTGCTCTCTATAGTTACCCGTTTGCTGCACTTTTTTGTGGCTGAAGCGAGAACTAATCCTCGAATTGGACAGTGAATTTTTCGAATACATCGCAGTATCATAAGAAAACCTGTTTGGTTTTCGTTTGTCTTCATGAGATATGCTTTTCAAGTGAAGTTCCTTAAAGCACCGTCAATCGATTCCCAAATCAGGGTTAACTTTTAGTAGTATTTGAGCATAAAATTTAACATTGGGCAATAAAACCATATTGATCGCTCGATGCCGCTGGTGCTGTTGTGCTCAGAAATTAAGGAAAATTGAGACTTTAAGCTGTCTGTGCGCACGGTAGCTTTGTCTGAACACGTCCTTAGGCGTAGATGTATGTATGTATGTATGCGCCTAGGTTTCGATAGCTTTTTATATCTATCGTTTTGTCCATCATCGGCATTCTGTTGAGGGTTACCAAAGCTACGATGTCCCTTCTAATATAATCTGATAGAGTAACAAATGTCATCACCAAAAAAAAACGTCATCAGAGTACCTTACAGGCTCTACGCAAATACGCTGATCGTTTACAGGGTAGCCATAAAGCGTTGAAAAAGCGGACCGCTTATTTCTAGAAATAACAAACAATTACCAGGCTAAATCGTCATCAGCGCGTTAGACCGTGATGGCCCAATAAAAATAATTGCATGAGGATATTTTCGGTTGATCAGAGCATTGCCGTGTTAAAAGATTTACATTCTAAGCAGAATTGTACAAGCTCGAAACGAGAACATCTAATAAAACAATACGTTGAACACATCGATTTGATAATTCAAGTGCATATATATATATGACTATTATTTTACAATGTTATTACGGTACCATAGTAGATGCTATTGCATTGACTGGGTTTGTAGCATAAGGGTAGAGCGGAGTTAGAACGGAAAGTACGACAAATCATAAAATTTGCAGTCAGTCAGTTCGATATACATTTACCATATCTACTTATCTCAACGCTATCATATTTAAATGTCTATGGAGGTATATATTTTAATACCGAAAATATATCGAGAGAAATGATCAAGGTCTATCAATATATTTTACCTATTTAGGCTTATTGAAGAATCTGCTACGACACGCATTGAGCTCCTGTATCCATGACGAGCCGTTTGAAACAGTAGCAAATAAGGTTCGCGCGCAGTGGTTGTGTTGTTACGTATTGTCACTGACTTTGGCACATTCGCCATCTGAAAAACATCTGTCCTATTCCGTGAATTGGCAAGCCCTTTTTACAACCTAGCTGTTTGTGTTGCCGCTGTTAGCCTTTAGGTTCAGGCCGAAGCAGAAACTAGTTTGTTAGTACTAGCGTATAGTTTTGTAGCTGATGCAATGGACTGACCGTAAAATTCTTCTGAAATCGCTTACTGCCCATGTTGATATAGACTAGAACGACACTGTCGAATCACTTAGCAGAACGTCTAAGCCGTTGGCCCTGAGCGGAAATCAACTTTTGCTTCTGTCAGCTATTAATTGGAACAAGAGAAGGGTCAGTGCCTCCCGTAGCAGTCGTAAACATACTGAATTTCAAATATATTCGTCTACGACTGTCGACGTTCCAACGACCCATAATGTTCTCCTACAAGTTGTCCTGGAGCGGTCCAAGGAGACTGACCGCCAGTAAGACCACAACGGGCTGAATGCTTTATCGAAAAACAGGCTGTTTAGGAAGCAAGACAGAGGGATGGATACTTGCTGCCATCGTGAGGCAGTATCTACTGGACTTGCTGTCCAAGTGTAATATAATGTTATCGGAGCAACAGAAGCAGTTACAGTAAGCTTATGATAATAATAATATCTACGTATTATTGCGGACGACACATAATTATGTTCTTCTCATAGAAGTGTGGTACGGAGCGACTATGCGCTTCGTGTGATGTCTGAAGCGCCGACGATACGATGATATAGCGGGATCAACTGCGGCTCAAGGTCCTGTGAGACGAAGCCGTTACGACTACTGTGACAGTTGAAGGCGTAAGCCACAGTCAATCTACTTTTGTCTGGTGACCGAACCAACGCCCGCTGTTAGCGTAGCAGAAAATTATGTTTACAGCATAATATACAGATTAACAAATGGAGATGCTCTTTTCAGAAGCACAGTCTGAAGTATAGGCGTACAGCCAGGCGTGGTCCTACGATAACTCTAGCCAGTCCAGGCATACAACGGGCCGTTGTGATTTTAAATGATCTGTGCGGATTTTTATTGGTAGAATATGGCAGTATTATTGTCGTCATGCGGAAGGAAGTTAAGCTGTGCAAGAACTCGCTTACGAATGAATCAATGGTTCAGTCTTACATATTTTAAATATTATTATATTATCTGTATAATATGAATATTAATAAATAATAATATTATAGTAGATATAATAATTATTATTATATTAATATGTAAGAGGCGATCTACAATACGTATTGAACGAGATTAGCTAAATTCTTCATAGTTTAAATAGGTTTTCGAAAAATACCAAACTGCACAATATCTATAATCGTCCCTTCGGCAGCGAAGAAGGTGTAATAGCTCAGAGAGAGCTGTTACAAACAGATACTAACAGGACATTCAAGTAGCAATTTGACTCCATTTTCTCTTTATTCGTAGGCCAGCAATTGGTTCTCCATACAATAGGTCTTCATTGCGATGTATATTTCATTATCAGTAGCCATGAAGCAGAGGCGGGAAGAAGACAATGCGAAGGGGCTCTTCTATCATACCTCGTGAGCCTTCATTATGATTCATACTTTTTGCAAAAGATGGCGCGTACTGCTAATATTCGTGCGTTTGATTTTCGCTATGTGTTATATTGTGTCTGGGTTTTTACTGCCATCGACGTGCCACACAACCGCCGTTCATCACTAAATCGATGAAACGAGGTCTACCCCAATTAGATAAAGAGCTGAATGAATGACACAACGATACCTGCGCAAGAGGAACGGATTTTCCGAATTTCGGCATGTAAACCTGAGCAATTTTCAAGCAGCTGCTAATTTTTACTTGTTACAATAATTCGGGAGATTTGCTTGAAGCTAGTGAACCAGTTATTACAGAGCTGGTCATGTTTTTCGAACTACCATTTTTTTTTTTGGAAACTATACACGCTTCTTTTCACCTACCTCTAACACTATGATAGCACAGATGAGATCGTAATTTTTATTTGGATTTTTTAAAACATCTCGCAATTCCTATTATCAGCCTTCTTAGTCCTCACGAACAGGTAGGTAAAGCAAAATTTTTTATTAAAGAGAAACTTTTCACCGAGTCGATGTATGATAAAGACATATGCATTACGGTTTCTTTTATGCCAAATGCTTAGTATGTATTATGCTACAACGGTATATTGGCTTGTTGAAGACATTCCAGATCTTGATTTCGATGCAGGTGATATGTAAGGCAGCGAAGATATATGTATTTTCTTCTCGTTCGTATATCTATATAATTATGGAAAAACATAGAATTTTAAGGCACACAAATGTTTTCTCAACTGGCCATTTTAAGCATACTTGCCCAAATAATTTCGGCTTTCTACTCTACATTGTCACGCGCGGCTTAGGTCAAGCGTGATCGACTGATTAAATTACTTTAACCTTTCACCAATTGTTAAGGCAAGGTTAAAGCGTCGATGCTAAAAGAAGCCTTTGTTTACATTTGCGATTAGTTTCCGTTATAGTCTTCTAACGAAATACTTGATAGCATTATTGGACTGATTTTCTGCCTTAAAAGAAAACTCTTTTTTATAATTTACCTAAGAGGTTCGCCTGAAACCATCGAACAAAGCCATCCTTGTCCTAAACCACGACCGTACTACGAGCTGATATCGAGTACGAAACACAACCATGGTAGGGATATATCCGAACTTTTAAATAGGGCCGTACTTATGGATGATTCCTAAATGGTTAATTTCTTGTTTTTCCGCTAGACACATTTTCGACATAATTTACTGAGTGCGGATCGTAAGCCATCTGTTTGGCCTTGAATTTGAATAAATATAACACATCGCTATATATATATATATATATATATATATATATATATATATATATATAACTAGAAAAAATTTTACATCAGATTAAACGTGCCAGATTGTTTGCGCAATTTCCAAGCGCTCAGAAAAAAACTTTTGCTTAACTGGGTGGAGTCGGCCGCTGCTTTCACGAAACATACAATCATTAACAAAAAATTTAACCAGTAGGGTATCGACTGACCAGAACTTGGATCTGCAGTGAATAGCCACTTGTCCATAGGCATGTGTACATTACTTTACCCATGATAATATAACCCCCTGTCCGACTGGCAGTTAATACTTGGCAGATCAAACCTCATTCATGTAATCCATACTATATTCGACAACTCAGTCTGCGTATAGGAGCTGATGTGATAGCAGTAAAGTCGTCATGATATCTTGCTAGTTTCATATA
>NW_019214061.1:128266-131303 GCF_002532875.2 Varroa jacobsoni | reverse complement strand
GCCATATATTCAATAACACAATTTTTTTTACTATATAATTATTACGCTACACAACGAATATCATGTTTAATATAACTTAGATAATCACATCTGATATAGCATTTGCGTATCTTTAGTGATTCATTAGCAGGTAGCGCTGCTGGGCAGACTTGGACGAAGTAGTTTTAATGTGCTTTCTTGATGTTCTTGAATTGTATTGCAATACGTAATATAGGCTCCTATCTTAATTGTAACCCTGAATCAGATTGCTTCCTCAGAGCGATCGTGAAATTATCCATTTGATTTTGATGACAACATCTTAAGCAATAATTACAGTAACATCGTTTTCGAATATTAAATAGATTAAAATATGTTGAGAAATAGAATGAATGACAAATCAGTGCGTCCGGAAGTAAAGTAGACTCTCACGATTTCCGGAAACTGATGGAATGGCATCGAATAATGGAATACGTAAAAAAAAACGTGCTGCGATATATTGGCTTAAAAAGAGCTGTCAATCGGCCCATTGAAATTCAACGGGACCTGTAATGCTGCCTTCTTGATTTTTTAAATTTAGTAGTAGTCTTAATGGCAATATTTATGGAGTAAATAAGAAAAACCATTTAAATAGCCAAAAATCACGGATATGTGGGGAAAAATGACGAACACTTCTATGTGAAGGATATAGAATAATATAATGTAAAGAATAGCAAAATAAACATTCCATCCTTGCTTGTCGATGTATGCAAACAACGAGCATACATAAGTCCTTACCGTTAACCTTGCACCAAAAATGAACCACCATAACTGAGCAAAGCAGGTGATCGCAACTTGATGAATTTTCGCACTTATAATATCGGAATATTTCCTCTGTCTTAAACTTTGAGGCCTCCGTAGGAGACCTCGTTCACAGCTGTTATCTAATAATATAACGTTACATACGGGTTTATCTAGAAAACTGACCAGTTTTCGAACTAACATGATAAACTTCTAGTGAAAAAAAACAAAATAACTTCGCCGAACTTTTTATGAAAAAAATGCGTAACACATTCAAACTCACCAAAGGCTACCCCGGTAACCGCTTTAATGTTCCCTTAATAGACGTATTATGATCAATCCACAAGATAAAACAAATCGATACTCGGTATTTATGAGGAAGTGGAGATCTTGCCCACAATCAAAACGACATTTTTTTTTTACCAGAGTTGGGGAATCATCGATGAACCGGAAGCCGTGTCAATGACGACACGCAAACAGTTTGCGCCATAAAAGGTTATGTTGAAAATGCATTTTTAACTGGAAACGTTCAAAACGGCAGAGGTTATCTATTAATTGCATTAGTAGTAACCATAATTTTCCGAATTCACTACTCTTACTTTATCATTTAATACATAGGAACGCAAGCTGCCCAACCCACACATTCCTAAATCGGTACTAGACCTTTGCCGAAAACCTTGCTCCAGACAAACATCGGTCATCGACCAGCGTATTCATCCATAATTGTTAAGCTGCGCGGAGTAACTTAGCAGGTCGAAAAGGTTGTCCAACTCTTAAACCATCCATGAGGTTTTTCATGAATCTAATCTATATCTAGAAGTATTCGCCATAACACTTTCAAACAATATATCTCATAACAGCAAATATTTCTGATATCCATTGCGAGTATGGGCATTAGCTTGTGTTAGAGTCTATGATCACTGCAACTATTGCGCCGTCTGAGGTCATTAGGTCAAGCCAGCTGTTCTGTCATTTTGGAACTCCCAGTTGTCCTTTTTTCGAATGACCGCACCTATAACGAACAATTAATTCGCTGAAGGCTTTTTTGTCCGCTGTAACTTTTTATCGAGTTTTGATGAATTCCATCAGCGGCCTCACCTTTAAAAAATAGAATTACTGAGAACTGATTTTCAGAATTAAACAGTATCTTTGTTTGTAAACTCAGCCTTTTTTTGATGATACTCTTTGATGAGGTGCTTGTGTCGTTGTAGACTTAATATAAATACTATATTTAGCAATGTTTTCTGCTAAAAATAAGATGCTTAAAAGCTATTTAAGATCTACGCTCCTTTAAACAGTTCCAAACAAGGTCTTATTTATATATATACTTATGTCTTATAGAAGGGGCTAGCTCATTCTCGAGATCGTAGTTTGCCATTTGTAGCTTTTTTTCTTACATAGAGAAGCAGAATTGTTAGAATAATAAATTGTAACTTCTGGCTTCATAGTTTCTCTAGCCATTTATATATGATTCAAGTCCTGCGCATTCTCTTTCTCGTATTTTCCGCGTCCTGTGAATATTGTTGGAAAGTTAGTAGCGTTCTTCCTCTAGCAGTAAGAGACATCTCCAACGATCTGATATCTCAGCTGATGCTTTCTCATAGGAACAGCCTTTGTTAAGAAAAGCTTTTGCGTAACGGGCCAAATTTTGAGACGCGCCTCAAATGAAACTGGCTAACGGCATCGGGCTTGCCGCAGCTCTAGCCATTGCCAGAATCAATAACGTAGTTACAGAAAACAGATAAACGAATAAGCCCTTGTCTGTGTTTGATATATACGGTAATTCGTTTGTTTACGCGCCGCTCTACACTTGTTTTCAGTTTGCTAATTCGAAGTCAGACAGCGACGCTCTGATATCTCGATCGCTCGATAATGCGGACACCTCGATGCATACTACCCCGTTGGATCAGTTGCACCGAAGCATCTTCAATCAATCAGGAGCCATTTTTGTAACTCTCGGTAGAGGTTAAAAAGCTCTATGCATCACATTTTATTATCATATTATAAATTCTATAAAATTCAGAGTTTGCTTATCTAGTTACTGGCGTCACGAAAATCGCATATGTATAGAAGAGCACTTGACCACGCTTTAGACTGGTTAAGGTAACTAATAGTCTTATCGAATAGGATTATATGATACAACAGACGCCATTTCTGAATATTTAATTGAGAATCCTCAATAGATATAAGCTTTGCTGATAATTGCCTCACGTTGCTTAGTCTCTCTGTGGTGAACAGAAGCGAATGCTCTATATGCACATTTGCTAGTTTTAACAATTTT